>NC_084994.1:32802183-32832183 GCF_963854185.1 Sardina pilchardus | reverse complement strand
AGGGATGTTACAATGTGAGCAACGGATTCAAGGTGGTCAGACACACACACACACACACACACACACACACACACACACACACACAATACTCCCAACACACACACACACACACACACACACACACACACACACACACACACACACACACACAAATATGTCCATGTAGATCATGTGAACAGCTTTTTTTCAGGAAAAGTAAAGTCACTCACATTTTCTGTGTCCTGGTTTAATCCTGCACTCTCCTCCATGGTCATACCTTAAGAAGGATGAGAGAAGAAAATACAGTTTTGACACATCACTGCATTTAGTATGAGATGTGTTTATTATGAATTCGATATCAAGAATATCATATTCAATATCAAGAGTAAACTTCCATGTTCTTCTCAACACATTTTATACTGCAAGGATCTCCACTTCATGTTAGAATGCTGTTCCCCAGCTCCATCTCAGCGTTTAAAGATGTTTCTAAACAAAGTTTAGGAGGAGCCCATGGGGTTGATTGACAGCCATCACTCACACAGGGAATAAAAGCCTCCTTACTGCTGTTTACGCCAGGACTTCCTCCCTGACTGCCCCTTCCAGTTGTTGAGGGGGCAACTGCTCCCTCCCTTTGCCCCTCTACCCTCTACCCATTCCATGCTGAGAGTCACACTAGACTTCCCTGCACCATCAGCTTGGGCACCCAGCAGTGCCATGGAACAACATTCCATTTCATCTGCCTATTTACGCATTTCATGCCATCTACCTACTAATAATTTCATGCCTATTCCATCTGCCTATCATGTATACTGTCGTATGTTGTATCGTGCTGAATATTGGATATTAATCACGCAAATGGCATTCTAACAGCTTTCTTCCAGCCCAGGTCCAATAGTTGTTTAAGGCTGCCACAGATAGGATGAAATGAGCCCTGAGACCCATGCAGCAACAGCTCTACTGAGACCCATGCAGCAACAGCTCTACTGAGACCCAGCAAACAGCTCTACTGAGATCCATGCAGCAACAGCTCTACTGAGACCCATGAAACAACAACTCTGCTGAGACCCATGAAACAACAACTCTGCTGAGATCCATGCAGCAACAGCTCTGCTGAGACCCATGAAACAACAACTCTGCTGAGATCCATGCAGCAACAGCTCTGCTGAGACCCAAGCAGCAACAGCTCTACTGAGACCCATGCAGCAACAGCTCTGCTGAGACCCATGCAGCAACAGCTCTGCTGAGACCCATGCAGCAACAACTCTGCTGAGACCCATGCAGCAACAGCTCTGCTGAGACCCATGCAGCAACAGCTCTACTGAGACCCATGCAGCAACAGCTCTATTGAGACCCATGCAGCAGCAGCTCTGCTGAGACCCATGCAGCAACAGCTCTGCTGAGACCCATGCAGCAACAGCTCTACTGAGACCTGAGAAATGCTGCAAAAGCCCCACACCTCCACCCCACTTGCACAAATATGGAGGCACACTACACCTCCACATGCCGCGTGGATGTAATAGTCACACACTTAGCCAGCACCGCATGCACAGAATGCAGACGCAGGATTATGCCAGACCCCTGCGCTGCTCTGATAACTCACAACCTGCTCATGATCTGGAATGCAGAGTTTCCACCTTCAGTCATGCAGGAGGCCCACATTTATCATAGCAACAGATTCTGTTCCAGACTCACTTTCAGCCTCGCACTCATATTTGCCATTTGGCCGTTGAGATGTAGTGAGGAAATGTGGCATAGTGAGGTTAATCTGGTGTAGATCTGCATCCATGTGTCCTTATCTACAAGCCATGGATCATAGTAGCCTAAAGGTTCATATCAAACAGATCATATTGACCAATCAGTAACGCTGACTGAATTACGCTTACTTGAGCCTCTCCTCCACTCTTCTAAATCACCTTTCTGTCAATTTATTCCAGTGTCTAGAACATACTTACCATAACATATTTTCTTACAGTCTATTCTAACAGTAGCAATGCATCCCCTTACCTCGCTGTAGCCAAGGCGATTCTACATCCTCAGTCTCCTATTATACTACCACCACTCTGGTCAACAGAGAAGATGCTCACTCTTGCCTACACTTAATCACTACATCTCATATCATTACACAGTCCTCCCCATCCAGCTCACTCTCCACCACAGATGCTTTCCCCACCGGTCTCAGGCTAAGTTGGGCAGATACGCACTATTCAGCCTTCACTTCTAGTCATGAGAACAAACGTAACCCTAGCAATGGAAATCGTATGCTTGGTCATTGGACCTTGGACGCCTACTAATCTACATCCACCCAAGATTAGTCTAATGCAAGATATCCGACTAGTTTAACAGGTTTCCAATTCCTGTTTACTTCCCCTCTGCTAGTGGCCTGTGATGAAAGCGATCTTGAGGTCTTAGTCTGAACAGTTGGCGACAGGTGCGTCTAGATTTCTAGGCTAGGCGACAAGCCTACTATATATTTCTTTTCTCAACCCAGGGAAGCAGTTATTGGACATCACTCGCATGTGATCTTCACTAGTGGCATCCCAGGACCATGGCCAGCTACCAAGCCATACTCACTATTCTCAAACTGTTCACAAGCCTCATACAGTATGTGTGTGTAAGTCTGGGGGATTGCCTTTTACTTGCAGTACTTAAAGGGCCACAACATGCCCAGTTTAATATGTGGAAGGGAATCATCTGGAAACGTCACAGAATATTCAGTCTCCACAAAGAAAGCTCTCCAACACAGGACACAAATGGATGAACAGCTCCACTAGAAGGACATCTAAGATGTAACACATCTCACCTCAACGTCTCTAGTTTACAGATGGGATCATTCAGTCTGTCTGTGAGCTCTCTGACACCTGAGTCTCCTGGGTGATTGTAGTTCAGATCCAGCTGTTTCAGGTAGGAGGGGTTTGATTTGAGGGCAGAGGACAAGAGAGAACAGCCCTCATGTGTGATGAGACAACCAGACAGTCTGAAACAAGAGATGCTCTTTCTTAATTATAAATGAAGGAAAATGCATTGAAGGTAGGGGTGTGAATCTCTCATGTGAAAGACGATACGATTCGCATCTAGATACATTGTCACGATACGATTCAAAAAAAGATACATGTTAATAGCAAACGATTCGGTACGATTCAATTCGATGCGATTCGATGCAATTCGATGCGGTTCAATAATCAAAAGCATTCTGAAAGTTATTTTTCATTGTGCACATTCACTTTACAATTGTGCACATTTTACATGATCAAGTTAATGGTTATCAATAGGACAAACAACTTGATGTATGAACATGACAAAACATTTTATTGTGAAAAGGTGAGGTTTTTCATATAATATTTTAGTAATGGCACACACTGAGGACACCATAAAGAAATAAACAGAAGAAACACATATCTCTGTATATGTTGCATAAAAAAATTAAAGACCAAAGAGGTATCGTTACAAAAGAAAATAAAGCAGTGCTTTGCCCTTGGCCTTTTCTCATGTAAAAGAATAAATGATTCTCTGCTTATCTCCCTCAACAATGGAATTCTCTTCTCTGATTGGCTGATGGGGTGGCCATTAACTTCGTATAACCTGCTACCTTTGAAGTAGTTCCCGTATCACACTTGAATATTAATTCGCCAAACTCGTTGCGAAGTTTAAATGAACTGTCACGTTGCATCCAAGCTGAAATACAGACGTGCAGAACCATAGTAACATTGTAGCATATGTCGGAGGTGGATTGTAGCTAGTTGGATGCCATGTAGGCTATAAAAGTAGCGATCTTTCAAAGTTAAAGTTAATCAGAATCCTGGGATATGCCCGCTTGACAAGGGGAGAGATAGAACCAGAGCCATATAAAGAGACCTTCTCTTTTGAAAAAGCCAAACGACTCCCAAACTTTGGATTTAAGTTTCGCCGGCGCGTTGAATATAGGTTCGGAGTTGTCAGAAATCTTTTCTGAGGAAGACTAGCATCTCATTCCTTCAGGCACGTCCAGGGCACGTTTCGTTGGAATGGATAGACGAACGTGATAGGCTATGCCATCTTTGACCAATGAGAGGCTGTCATTGTTCTCAAATCAAAATTGGGATGCACACAGCCACGCACCAGGCCAGGAAATCGAGTATTTCATAAGAGACGGTCAAGTCAGAAACGTTTGCGAATGTGAACCGATTTGTTTCTTTTAAATCGAAACAATAACCGATTCATGTCATGAAAAATTCGAAACGAGGCTTGATGCATCGATGTAGTCGTCTTTTACAGGTTAAAAACGAATATCGATGTGTATCGGTTATTTTTTACACCCCTAATTGAAGGTGTACAAAGTAACCATTTGTATATTCAGTCAATTTTGACTGACACTCCCTAAATGTCGCCATTTGGCATTATAAGTCCAAATCACAAAAAATATTCACAGATGTCCAATTTGACATCACACACAGGCACACTGGTGTTTCTTACTATGTGGTGGGTAAAACACTATATTACATAACATTCCTAATTACTGACCTCAGTGTCTCCAGCTTGCATTGTGGATTTCTTAGTCCCACACAGAGCAGCTCCACTCCTTGATCCTTCAGGTCATTGTCACTCATGTCCAGTTCTCTCAGATGGGAAGGTGCACTTCGCAGCACGGATGCCATCATTTCACAGCTTGCTTTAGAGAGGTGGCACAGATTGAGCCTGTTTCAAAGGAGAGTGGAAGGTCAGTCTTTGAACACTGGACATTTTCAGGCCATCCTTTAGCACCATGAGGTCACTGTATCTCATGAGGATGGACACAGACACAGATGTGTGTAGCACTCACATTATGTACACAGCAGGGACATGGACTGGAGAAACACTACATTACACACTCTGCAGCCATGTAAACAACTTGTTGTTGTTGTCTTGTAGTGTCATGTGGGCAGCAGGGGTGATTCATGTTCCTAAGGTTAACTTAACTTAAGGCAAATAATTGTTCTCTTCCTGACTAATCAGAGAAGTCTAAATGTATCTAATTGACTTTTGCATTCTCTTTTCCACTATTCTGAAATGCTTGCATCAAGGTCAAGGTTCCTTTATTAGGTCTCCCAAGGGAGAAATGTGTTTTGGATAAGGGGTAAGCTGCCACAGCCACAATACACAACACACCACAGGACATAGCACATATGCTATACATAGAGTAAATAAATATATAAAATACAAAAAGGGCACACATTCACATTGATCGGTCATGCTATAAATGACACTCACATCATGTTAAAAGGCCAATAAATAGCCCATAAATAGCACTCTCTCCCACCCAGTCCCATTAAGCACAGTCCCAAAGTAGACACTCACTCTCTCTCTCTCTGTACTCTCCAGTCACACACAGCACATCCATACACCACAGCCTCAGCACATCTCCACTCAGTTCAGCCCCCATACACAGCCCCCTACTCAGCACTTAGTATTGGTTTTGGGCCTTCCTACTGTTCTGCCCACGTTGCCCATTCATCATGTTGACTGACAGGGGGACAGAGGAATGTTTGTAGTGATTGTGCTAAACAGAAAGGGACCCTGTACCTCCTTCCTGTGTTCATGAGCTCATATTCTTGGTACAGCACATGGGAGGGGTCAGATAGAATTCTGTCAGCCTGCTGTAGAGTGGACTGCTCAGATATGACTTGGAGAGTGAGGAGAGAAGGGACTCCATCATTTGTCCAGCTGTTGTGTTGGTAATGTGACCACATTACCTGGTTGGGCCTTGACCTTAACTGTCAGATGTCCAAACCAGCTGGTGATGCCATAGTGCAAGATGGACTCTATGGTGGCTCTATACCAAATTAACATGATGCTCTCACAAACCCCAAAGACTCTCAGTCTCCGCAGGAAATGGAGACGCTGGTGCATTTTTGTCTAAATATTTGCGTAAGACGTAACCTGTCTGATGTTACTGCCATATATGGATATTTTCAATAAACATAATTTCATATGGAATGAATGAATGAAAGGTGAGTGAAATGTCTGGCACAGTTTTCAGTATGTGTGCTCCCATCCGTTTCTACATACAACAACGAGTACATGTAATAATGGAGGACAGGAGTGAAGTTATCAGCATGAGTGAGTTCAAACGGTAAAATGAAGATGAAAGCTCATAGCGGCCGCCATTAGGACGCGCCTATGAGCTGCCACATCACACTGGGAATCTATAGAGAGCTGAAAGAGTGGATGCCAGGCCGGTGGGAGTTCCTCTGCAAATGTTTTAATAAGAAAAGCAGACATGCCATCTGGCCCTGTTGCCTTGTTAAAGCATATAGTTTTAAATACCCTGGTAATCACCTCTGGATCTACTGTTATTCTGTTAATATCAACATGACAATGCACTTGATCTTAAACTGCATCCTGCAGGTCAGTAGCCTAGAAATCTAGACGCCCCTAGCGGCAGCAAATGTAATTTGGCTGGCGGGGCAGTCTAGGCACGATCCATAGAGCCAGGGAGCTGAGAACCCGAAGCACCAGCGGGCCAATCACAGCGTGTATACTGTAGAGTCGGTGGGTGGGCTTAACATAATGGTGACTGACATGCTGTAATAATTCCTCAATACTTAATAATACGGTTTTATCACAAATAATAAATCGGATTCGCGGCACCTTAATCAGCATCTGTTGCGCACGGCGGTGCAACCAAAACACTACACTTCTATCTATAAATGAATGAACATAACCAAATGCTTCGTTCACCGTGTCTATTATCAAGTGTATTTCATAATCATTGAAACTATCCAGTGATAAACAGCATTTAAACCACCCTCCCCTCCCACAGCCGGCTTCTTCCCCGCATTCAAACAAACAATTATACGAACAGTTTTAGGTCCGGTCCAAAAGGAAACAAAAGATAACCATAGTCTCTTATAAGTTTAGTCCATGTATCCAGCAAAAAAGAACGAAAAATAAAGTCTCTCTCTCACCGCAACCTTTAGTTTATGACAGTCAGGAAATTGCCCAGTCCGACGCGTTTAAATCCTTATGGTAAAAAACAGACGATCGCGGCTTAGCTTGCGCTCCAAAAAACAGTGTACTAGTCCAACGAAAAATAGTAATCCCAAAGAACAATAGGAACAAAGAAAACACAGCGTCTTTACCAGGTAACCTGTCTCCGAAAACTCTCCCTTTCGCAGCGGCGCTCTCCATTCAAAAAGTTGACAGTCTCCCCTCATTGGCCTGTCTATCAGACCAAACCCCCATCCCGGCCTAAAACTTGCGTGTTCCATAAAGGGATAGCACAACATAAATACAAAGCAATAATAGGAAAATAAATACATGTTGTATTTATATGTATATACAATATATTTAGCATAAATATGTATATACAATAACATTTCACCACTCATTTCCCCAGCTTGTGTTTAATTTTAAAAAGGGACAAATCTTTATTCAGTGGATTTGTTACAGAGACCCCCCCCCCCAGCCAGCGGCATCGGAGGGCCATAATATGGCTTTAGGTCAACCACATTCACATTGTCCACTTTTTTCAAATCAGCACCCCAACACACTCGGTAATTATTAGGCCCTAATTGTTTCTCAACTCTAGCTGGTCCTTTCCACCGTGGTGCAAGTTTAGCTGAGAACCTATTTGATGCTTTGGACATGGGATGCGCTCGGATCCAGACCAGATCGCCGACAGCAAACTGTACACTTTTGCGCCGTTTATTGTAATATCTGGCTTGTCTGACCTTCGCTGCATTCACATGTCTCTCTACTTCTTGACATAGTTTTGCATGTTGGTGTAGGGAGTTGTATGCAGCAGTGTGTGGAGTGGGAGCTTTATGGAGGAGACGTTCTAAAGGGCCCTTAATAGAACGTCCTACGGCTAAGACTGCTGGTGTTACCCCAGTGGTTTCATGGACAGCGGTGTTAATAGCTAGCCTAAACTCTGGTAACCAGCGATCCCAATCTTGGTGATGTTGACCAACAAAAGCTCCCAACATTGTTCTCAGTGTTCTATTGACCCTTTCAGTGAGGTTCGTCTGGGGATGATACGCTGTGGTCAACTTTTGTGTTATACCCCATGACTCACACAATTTTTCCATTAGATTGCTGGTAAATTGTGGGCCTCGATCTGAGACAATGTACGCCGGTACGCCCCACCTTGTGAAGATGTCACTTCTCAGGATATTGCATACCCGTGGCGTTTTGGCATCTCTTAAGGCAAACAACTCCACCCACTTCGAGTAGTAATCAACCACTACCATTAAGACAGTGTTCCTTGCTCTGCTCAGTGGAAAAGGCCCCATGAAATCCACCCCAATAGTCTCTCCTGGTTCAGAGACCACGGTCTGCTGTATTTTTCCTGAGGGTTTAGCCATGGGATTCTTATATTCTTGGCATATGCGACACTCCTGAACATATTTCCACACATCTTTTCGGATGGTCGGCCACCAGGCCACTTCCAATATCTTCCGTAAAGTTTTCATTCTTCCCAGGTGGCCTCCGAATGGACTACTATGGAAATATTCTAGGAACTGTGAAACCATCACCTCTGGCACCACCACCTGGTAGTTATAGCCCCCATGTCTTGACGGAACTCCTCTGTACAGCACACCTTGTTGTTCTTGGTAATGCACGCGGCCTGCTTTGGTTTGATGGTCAGCCTCTTTGACCTCATCACACAGGAGACTTCTCTTCTGGGCCAGTTCAATGTCAGCTAAGGATGAGGGAAGGTCTGCCCAGAATGTTTTCGCCATTGCCACCCAGGCAGTCCCATCTACCACTGCATGTGCTCTGGACAAAGCGTCTGGCACCACATTGCAGCATCCTTTTCTGTAGTGCACCCTGAAGCTGAAAGCTTGAAGTCTGAGGGTCCATCTGGTCAGCCTGGAGCTGGTTTTGGGTGAGTTGAAGGCCCAAGTTAAGGCACTGTGGTCGGTATATACATCAAACATGGTACCCTCCAAAAAATGTCGCCATTTTTCTACTGCCCATACGACAGCTAAACACTCTTTTTCGGACGTGGAATATCTCACTTCGGCCCCTCGCAAAGCCCTGGATGCGAACGCGATCACTCTCTCTTCTCCATCCAGCTGCTGAGTGAGGACCGCACCAAGCCCCACGTCACTGGCGTCGGTTTGGACTTGAAATTCCACATCTGGCATAGGTTGACACAGTACCGGCGAAGATAGGAGGGCCTCTTTTAGTGCAAGGAAAGCACGCTGGCAGGTTTCTGTCCATTCCCATTTAACTCCCTTTCTCTTCAGATGGTTTAACGGCGCGGCCAAATCTGCCATTCTGGGTATGAATTTGTGGTACCATCCAATGAGACCCAGAAACCTCTGTAGACTTTTCAAATCTGTGGGCGCTGGATACTCTGCAATAGATGCCACTTTCATGGGATCTACCTCCACCCCCTTTCCAGACACAATATGACCTAAGAAGGATAGACGAGTCTGGAACAGATGACATTTCTTTACATTAAGGGTGAGTTGCGCCTGATGTAACTTGGCAAAAACTGCATCCAAATCAACAAGGTGCTGTTCAGGTGTTTTAGAAAAAATTATGATGTCATCAATGTACACAAAGCATGACTTCCCTTTCAATTCGCCTAGAACTTGTTCCATTAAACGCTGGAATGAAGCTCCAGCATTGCGTAATCCGAAAGGCATAGATTTGAATTGGAATAATCCCTCCGAGGTGATCACAGCAGTCTTCTTCTTGCTCTCTTCAGACATCATAATTTGCCAATAGCCACTTTTCAAGTCTAACGTACTAAAGTAAGCAGCGCCCTGCATAGACTCCAGTATCTCATGAACCAATGGCATTGGGTAAGCATCGTGGTGAGTTTTGGCATTCACCCCTCTATAATCAACACAGAATCTGAATGAACCGTCAGGTTTGGGAACAAGCACCACTGGTGAAGCCCATGCAGAGGATGACGGCTCTATTATTTCATCTTTTAACATTTTGTCTATGTGCTCGTGGATAACAGCTTGCTTATGAGGGGATGTTCTGTAAGCCCGTTTCCGGACAGGCACTTCATCTGTGGTCAGAATCTGATGTTGAACGATGTTGGTGCAACCTAATTTCTCAGTCCATACAGAGTTCCATTTATGTAGCATTGGCTGGACTATTTTTGGTTGAGATTCTATGTTCAGGCGTTCAGATGGGGATGGCTCAGGTCGTTCTGTGGCCATATAGAAGTGCACACCTGCACCAGACCATTTAAGGGAATTTCTAGTCCTAGAGAGGAAGTTGTGGACTTTATCTCCAGGAATCCAGTACTTCCCTTGTGATGGTTGAATGGTCATCTGAGTAGCGCGGAGAAAGTCCAACCCTAATAGAATCGGCATGTATAGACTTTCATCCTTTAACACATAGGTGTCCACTCTGTACAAGACATTATGCAAACTCATCATTAATGGTATTTTCCCCATTGCCCTGCTTTCTTGCCCATCTGCCATTACAAAAGCCTGATTATCACAGTTCAGTAGCCCCTCCCCCTTCTGGGCTATCTGTTGCCATAAACTTTCTTTAATCAGTGTGTATGTACTGCCCGTGTCTAATACAGCATCACCTCTAGCCCCCCTGATCTCTATTGGGATTACTAGGAGTGATGGGATGCCTTGCATTGTATTGAGTTCTCCACTTTTGTCTGGTTTTGGGTTTTTTAATGACGTTTGGGATGATTTCTTATTTTGGCGGTCAGGTGGATTAGTGCTTTGAATTTTACTCCAATAATCCTTGGAAGAGGCCCAATCACGTTCTACCATCGAGCCGGTTTTAACTAATTGGTCCACAGTCGTCACTGTGCCCCGCATAGCACTGGCCAAGCGTGGATTGCAGGCATTCAGGATGCGGCGCACCAATTCCTCTTCACTCATGTCAGCCCGCCACCGCAGACAAAGTGCTCTATAGTCGTATGCAAAGTCTCTCAGGCACTGTGTTGGAGTCTGTACGGTCACACGTAGCTGTTCCTCTATCTCTGATTGATAGTCGGCAGTCAAGAATGCTGCGAGAAAAGCGGTCTTAAAATCTGGCCAGTTTTTTATTTTTTTCTTTGACGCCATCCACCAGCTGTGGGCAGGACCTTTCAAGACTGTGCCTAGCGTTCCCAACAATTCTTGATCGTTTAATGGCCGTAAAGATAGAAAATTTTCGCACTGTTCAACAAATTCAGTGACGTCAGTGGTGCGTGTGGTGGACTCCCCGAATTTCGGAAAATCAACGCGAATAGGAGGCTTTGAACTACGACCATGTATGCCTAATGCGGACATGACACTCTCTCCTGTGATTACACCCTGCTGCGGAGTTGAAACTGCCTGTGGGTTCCACAATTTGCGTGAACTTCTGCGAGAGAGCATTTGTACTTCTTCACTCCACCTCTTGTCACGGCGGCGCAAACAGTCCACTATGCTCACTTCCAGTTGTGATCTTCTCTCATCCACATAAGCCTTCATCTCCTGCAGCTGCCTGTCCATGGATGTCCGTAAGCCTTCTTCCCTACTGATGGAGGCTTCAACCATATCTTTAAGGCGTTGGTCAAACGTGTCAATATTGTCTTCACATTGAACAATTCTTTCATCTAATTTACTTATTGATTCATTGACGTCTTCTCCGATATCATCCAGTATTAATTGCTCAGGTGACTGTTCATCTAGATACATCTTCTCTAATAGGCTGGAGACTTCAGTGACATCTCCACGGGGCTCTCTTACAGTGACGTGCCTATCAGGCCTATCCTGCCTATCAGAATGTTCTTGCAAACTCATGTTGAATGTCAATAAAGTATGTATAATGTAAATGAACAAGTTGTGTAATTATTTGCCCTCTTTGCAACCTGAAATGTCTAGGCCAAGGAATGACTCAAACAACGTTGGTTTGCGTGTAGGACTAATGTTACGCCATCAGCCGTAACCTATATCTTCCTTCAGAAAATAACTCGATAATAAAAACCTTAAAATAACTTAGAACTAGAGTGTCGTGGGATGCTGAAAAGGAGTACCCTATCCCCGTACTGGCCACCACTGTAATAATTCCTCAATACTTAATAATACGGTTTTATCACAAATAATAAATCGGATTCGCGGCACCTTAATCAGCATCTGTTGCGCACGGCGGTGCAACCAAAACACTACACT
Source organism: Sardina pilchardus (assembly GCF_963854185.1). Lineage (NCBI taxonomy): Eukaryota > Metazoa > Chordata > Actinopteri > Clupeiformes > Clupeidae > Sardina > Sardina pilchardus. Next base: position 32,820,121 of record NC_084994.1, on the reverse strand, counting down.
TCTATCTATAAATGAATGAACATAACCAAATGCTTCGTTCACCGTGTCTATTATCAAGTGTATTTCATAATCATTGAAACTATCCAGTGATAAACAGCATTTAAACCACCCTCCCCTCCCACAGCCGGCTTCTTCCCCGCATTCAAACAAACAATTATACGAACAGTTTTAGGTCCGGTCCAAAAGGAAACAAAAGATAACCATAGTCTCTTATAAGTTTAGTCCATGTATCCAGCAAAAAAGAACGAAAAATAAAGTCTCTCTCTCACCGCAACCTTTAGTTTATGACAGTCAGGAAATTGCCCAGTCCGACGCGTTTAAATCCTTATGGTAAAAAACAGACGATCGCGGCTTAGCTTGCGCTCCAAAAAACAGTGTACTAGTCCAACGAAAAATAGTAATCCCAAAGAACAATAGGAACAAAGAAAACACAGCGTCTTTACCAGGTAACCTGTCTCCGAAAACTCTCCCTTTCGCAGCGGCGCTCTCCATTCAAAAAGTTGACAGTCTCCCCTCATTGGCCTGTCTATCAGACCAAACCCCCATCCCGGCCTAAAACTTGCGTGTTCCATAAAGGGATAGCACAACATAAATACAAAGCAATAATAGGAAAATAAATACATGTTGTATTTATATGTATATACAATATATTTAGCATAAATATGTATATACAATAACATTTCACCACTCATTTCCCCAGCTTGTGTTTAATTTTAAAAAGGGACAAATCTTTATTCAGTGGACCAGAAGTTGCGACGGTTACGCATCCTGTTATTTGAAAACAAGAAGATGTCTCGTTTAGCGTTATCCTATTGCGTGGAGAGGGAAGGTTACGCATCCTGCTACTTGAAAACAAGAAGATGATTCGTTTCGCGTTATCCTATCGCGGGGAGGGAATTTGAAAGACAACTGTTTATCCCACCCCTCCGATTGAGCCCTGTCTACGGTGTGTCCAGACCCTACATCTTGATGTGGGTCTGGCTCGTCAAGCTAGCAGGTCAGAGCTGGGAAGTCCCTTTCAGCACAGATGCCATCATGTCACAGCTTGTTTTCAAAAGCTGGCACTGACTCTGTCTGTTTTAACACATACTGCAGCTGATGATTTATTCTAAAAAAAATACATATAGGCGGCCAACAGTGCCACAATATGTGTGCACATACACACCTTAATGTTGTCAGCTTAGAGTGAGGGCTATTGAGTCCTGTACAGAGAAGCTGAACTCCAGACTCCTTCAGGTCATTGTAACTCAGGTCCAGTTCCTTTAGGGAGATGGAGGACTGCAAAGCAGAGGCTACAGCCTTACAGGTTACCTCTGTTAACTCACAACCAGCAAGTCTGCAGAGAGTGAGAGGGCAAGAGACAGATGTCAGAAAACAGAATGGTGGCATGCATACATTCATATTCTTACCATTATTATCAAAAGTTTTTAGCTAAAATCTTATTAACATTATTTAACAGACATTGACACATTATAATACAAATAAATAGGGAAAGGAATAGAGGACATTGAGTGAAATAATAGTTTCTACTTGTAAGAATGGGGTTGTGATTGAAATTAGCTTTCATCACAGAATCCCCTTCCTGCAGCAATTACAGACATTGTAGCCTGACCGCTTCATCTCTAAATGAGTCTTGTTGCAATGTGTTGGGTCACTGCCTAGTTTTATGATGAATATTAAAGCAGTAATATCACTTTGAGAAAAACAGTGTGCAAAATGAGATAATACAGCTTAGGTCTTGTACAGCTTCCCTGCAAATGGACTCCCACTAGTCATCCCAACCTCAGTGTCCAGCTCCCTGTGTGGATGTAGAGCTCTATGTGCATGGACACACCTAGCCCGGTCATACCAAACCCTCGTACTAATATCGTACAGAGGGTCTGGACCTAACTGTACTCCATTCAGAATCGATTTCAGGCAGGAGGCATGAACTCTGTTGAAGTTTGAATCGATTGGGCCTGATTTTACCCAATCGCTACGTTTGGTCGTGACAGCTATAGAGACTACAATGCGCATATACTCGACGTCATCGTTAACACCCCCCTCCCCCGATCCCCCCCGTTCGCTGATTGGTCCGGATGGAATGCATCCTGGGAAATCGAGTTCAATGGGATTAGACCCAGACGTAATGGTGAAGGGAAATGAAAATCGAGCGGAAGCTTACGGAGGGCTATGCCAGGCTAGGACACACCAGCAGGGAGCACTGAACTGATCTGGGGTCAACTTCCTCTCAAACCAGGCACAACAATCAGTAGCCTGACGACGTCATACTCAATTCTTGTCAGAATATGAGTCTGAAACTGCTCCATTCAGCTGCGATTATGGGGTGTGATTCAACTGATACAGGGCGGAGGGGTTAGCTCTGCACTCATTGGATAGCCCAAACCAAACAGAACAAGTTATTGGCTGTCAGTATCTGCGAAATCTAAAGGCCTAATTGGACGGGATTAGTTTTATGGGGGGACGTAGAGTAATGCAGGTTTACCATACATAGATTTCTCGAAAACATGCGCACGCACGCAAGGGGCAGAAAGCACCATGAACAGCATTAAGCAGCTGCTCTCCGTGAAAAGATTAAAATGAATTTTAGTGCCGAAAACAGCACTATTCAAAATGACGATGGTTAGAGAATGTTCAGGAATGTAAAGTAATGCATAGCCTATATTTGCCAGAAACCACCAAAACCGGCAAAAAGACGATGTTTTATAAATAATGAAAACGAACGACAAACTCTGAAATAAGCTCATAAATGAGATGTTATCATCAATTAGACAACAGTGGCATACAAAAAATGCCGATTATAGCGTACAGCAGCTGGTTATTAGGTTAACTTTATAACGTTAAGACCGGCCATTCGGCGTCTTCTGCCCCGTGGGTGCGCGCGCATCTAGTTTTGTTAGTAAACAGGAAATCTGTGTATATGACCTCTGTAATATAAATGTCCAATTCGGACGGGACTAGACATCTCTGTCATTTTACCTGACATGGGAGGAGTAACTACGTTTACGTTCTGCCGTCACATCTTCGTCGCCGTGCACGTGATACTTTGCGTCAGATACGTGCAGCATTTTCAGATTTGAAAGACTACACAAGTTGGTTAAACTAGCAAACGTTAGCTTTATGTTATGCCATAAGTAGTTTGAAATGGCTAACAATATCAAGCTATTAGGCAAACTAGCTAACGTCCTATTAGGAGCTGCACAGCATGTTATGTTTTCATTCAGACTATAGGCCTATTCGGACGGGATTAGTTTTATGGGGGGACGTACAGTAATGCAGGTTTATCATATGACCTCTGTAATATAAATGTCCAATTCGGACGGGACTAGACATCTCTGTCATTTTACTTGACATGGGAGGAGTAACTACGTTTACGTTCTGCCGTCACATCTTCGTCGCTGTGCACGTGATACTTTGCGTCAGGTACGTGCGGCATTTTCAGATTTGAAAGACTACAAGTTGGTTAAACTAGCAAACGTTAGCTTTATGTTATGCCATAAGTAGTTTGAAATGGCTAACAATATCAAGCTAATAGGCAAACTTGCTAACGTCCTATTAGGAGCTACACAGCATGTCATGTTTTCATTCAGACTATGGTGGAATTGTTTTCCAATCAGGATGTGACGAAATATTACAGACATCTTTACAGAGGGTCGCGTTCGCACGGGATTAATATTACCTAAGGTAATTTCTCCGGACCGTTTTACGGAAGGTAAAAGTGTCTGTAAATGTCACCGACATACTCCGTTATGTTTGCTGACATGGCGCGTCCGGACGGGACTACATTACCTGGTAATTATTACTTTACCTGATGTCACCCCATAAAACTAATCCCGTCCGAATAGGCCTTTAGTTTTATGGGGTGACGTCAGGTAAAGTAATAATTACCAGGTAATGTAGTCCCGTCCGGACGCACCATGTCAGTAAACATAACGGAGAATGTCGGTGACATTTACAGACACTTTTACCTTCCGTAAAACGGTCCGGAGAAATTACCTTAGGTAATATTAATCCCGTGCGAACGCGACCCTCTGTAAAGATGTCTGTAATATTTCGTCACATCCTGATTTGAAAACAATTCCACCATAGTCTGAATGAAACATAACATGCTGTGCAGCTCCTAATAGGACGTTAGCTAGTTTGCCTAATAGCTTGATATTGTTAGCCATTTCAAACTACTTATGGCATAACATAAAGCTAACGTTTGCTAGTTTAACCAACTTGTGTAGTCTTTCAAATCTGAATGCCGCACGTACCTGACGCAAAATATCACGTGCACGGCGACGAAGATGTGACGGCAGAACGTAAACATAGTTACTCCTCCCATGTCAGGTAAAATGACAGAGATGTCTAGTCCCGTCCGAATTGGACATTTATATTACAGAGGTCATATGATAAACCTACGTCCCCCCATAAAACTAATCCCGTCCGAATAGGCCTTAAGACAACGAGATATGTAGCAGGGTAGGCTATATGGAAAACATCCTCCCTCGTTTTTAAAAATAATTCCGTCAAACGGTATGCAATGAACAGCTGGGGAAGTGTGTCGTTAACCCAACGAGCAAACGGGAACAACATCACCCAAACATGCTGTTTTAACTTGGTGAAAGTGAAACTGAAGTTCTAAGTGTTCAGGAATGGTTGTGTGAATCCGTGATAAAACCTCCGTTTCAATAGCTAACATAAACGAAAGGCCAAACTGCATGAACAAATTATGCATTCATAGCCATAGCGTTTCTGTTGCAATCAAAATCAACCTAAGCCAACACGGTCTCACACCCAACTCGTCGAGCGAGGATGCATGCAGCCGTGAACGTCACTGCTGTTCATCTGTCAATCATCACGTAAAGCCCGCCCTGACAATGTGATTGGTCCGAACAGATCTGTATCTCGAATAGTAGCAGCTGAACGGTAGCCTGACTCTCGCCAGACCCTTGTAGTTCCGCCATGCTCCATCAGAGGCGTTTCGCTGAGCTCCACACAAGGGTCTGGACGCGAGGGCAATCCAAACCCCTGCCAGTGATTCAAAAGATGAGCAACCAATCAGGAGCGCCGAAGCGAGTGTTTGATTCAAATAACAATGGCGGCACGCCGCGAGGAGTCTTGTGCTGACATTGATTCTGCTATTTCAACCGTTTTGTCGAATCTACTGTATCGAGTATTCATTCTTTAAAAGATTAACAGAGAATAGTTTTGAAGACATTTATTGGTGGCAAGGATGTTTTTACTCTTCTTCCGACCGAGTTTGGCAAGAGCTTGAAGAAGCCTAGCACGTCATTCAAGATAACAGGCAAGTGGTTTATCAAATCACATGCGAGGATGTTTTACAAGGACCCGCCTTCAGAAATACATCTCCTATCGCGAAGTCCCAGATCCTTGTGTGAAGCAGACAGCGAACTATAGGATCTGGCGAAAGTCAGGTTAGCTGAAAGGAGCAGTGCCAGACCGAAGTTCCCTGCAGAAAAAGGATGTAGGCGGGGCTAAACTTCGGTCTGGTATCCAGGCTAAACAATCAGAGCAAATGTTTCTCAAAATGCTTCTATGCTTCTAAGTCTGAATGTCAAAATTATTTGAAAGTTTGAATGTGTAGATAAGACCTCTGTGAAGTCTTTCAGAGTTTTACTGACCTCAGTTTCTCCAGGTGGCAGTTTGGGTTTCTAAGACCAGAGAGCAGCTTCTCTGTTGATGTTTGCAGATCACAACCAGTCATGTCCAACTCACTCAGTTGAGAAATATAGGAAAGAACTGAGACCACAACCTCACGGGAGCTGAGTCCACGGCTGATGAGTCTGTGGTGAGAGAGGAAAACACTTTAAGCAACAGGTCCTCTATACTCCTTACACTGCAAACATGAAAAGACAGAAAACAAGATGTGCACTGTGCAAAATACAGACCTCACTTTACAGACGTGATTCAGTGGTTGATGGAGCAGTTGTCCTCCACAGTCCTGAAGCTCACTGTCACTGATGTCCAGCTCTCTTAGGTGGGAGTTTGCCCACTGAAGAGTCAAGGCCAGAAATCTTCCTCTCAGTTTACAGCCAACAAGTCTGTAAGAACACAAACCATGTAACAGAGAATCACAAATAGTGAAATCAGAGAGGCATGACGAGTGATGTTTTCAGTGTCTAGTTAATACACTCTACGGTTGACAGGGCTTTATACAGGGAGTATTATACTAGACAGGTCTGGGACCAGTTCATTCACACCAACATGGACATTAAAAACCCAGTGCTTCTCAAACTCATGCCTTGAGTCTAGCATCTCAGAACAGTGACAGTATAATCTACTGTATGTCCAAAGTGTGGAGTTGGTGCAGGTGCAGGAAGAAAGCTCTCTGCATTATAAGAGACTCCTCTCACCCGGCACATGGACTGTTTGTTCTCTTGCCGTCTGGCAGGACACATTGCTTCAGAAAAACAACAACAGTCAGAAGCTGCCAAAGCTTCATTCCACAGGCCATAAAATTGTTAAACTCTTTGTAACTGACACACAAGTTGTATAAGTGGGTACGGATTTAAAACGATTCAGTGTATTCATTTATTATGCTCATTATTCTGTATATTCTTAAGCATCTGAACTTAAGAACTTGATTGTAATTTGTTAGCTTTACACTTATCTTTTTTGAATTGTCACTTTTAAAACAGCTTTTTTTAAAACTTTATTTTCTAACTGATTACAAATGTACACTGTAGATGTTTTACAAATATGGCTAGAATGACAAATAAAGTTAAACTTGAATGTGTACTGTAGATAAGGCCTCTGTGAACTGTCTTTCAGATTATACTGACCTCAGTTTCTCCAGTCGACAGTTTGGGTTTCTAAGACCAGAGAGCTGCTTCTCGTCTGATGTGTGCAGATCACAGCCACTCATGTCCAACTCACTCAGTTGAGAATAATATGACTGCAGAACTGAGACCACAACATTAGACGAGCTGTCTTTGAGTCTACAGCTGATGAGTCTACAGTGAGAAAGGAAACCAGTATAAGCAACATGTCCTCTGTACTTCTTACATTCCCAAATATAAAATGCCAATGAATAAAAGATAAACAGTTTTTAGATCCAACAGAATGCACCAGTCTGTGTGCACTGTGCAAAATACAGACCTCAATTTACAGTCTTGATTCAGTGGTTGATGGAGCAGTTCTCCTCTACAGTCCTGAAGCTTACTGTCACTGATGTCCAGCTCTCTTAGGTGGGAGTTTGCCCACTGAAGTGTCATGGCCAGAAATTGTCCTTTTAGCTTACAGCCAACAAGTCTGTAAGAACATACATCATGTAACAGAATAGATACAGTAAGACCTCTGTGCTTTCAGGATATCACTGACCTCAGAATCTCAAGTTTGCAGTTTGGACTAGTGTAGAGCAGAGAGCAGTTTTTCTCCTGACCTCTGCAGGTCATTCTGACTCAAGTCCAGCTCAATTGTAATTTTAAATTATGATCAGACTGCTGCCCACATTACAATTAATTGAAGACCAAACATGTATGTATTATTATTCACAACATACAGTTATTAAAGAGAAAATTATGCCATATCAACCTAAATGTTCCACTGTGTGGATTCTGTGCTCTATATACTATCCTTTACAAATAATGAAATTAGAAAAGATATATCAATCTGGTAAACATAGCCTGTGTTTGGCAGTATGTGTATGTCATTAGTCTACAATATTACTAACCTCAGTGTCTCCAGTTTGCAGTTTGGACTCTGTAGAGCAGAGAGCAGCTTTTCTCCTGACTCCTGCAGGTCATTCTGACTCAGGTCCAGCTCTCTTAAGGGGGAGTTTGCAGACTGCAGAGCGGAGGCCACGATATCCCAGGACTTCTCTGTTAGCTTACAGCCAGCAAGTCTGCAAGAGGGATAAGACCCCCAAACATACAAAGATTACAGTAGAGAATGAAACCCAAGTACAATTACAGTTATTACTGTATAGTGTCTAACCACAGACACTAAATTATAAAGGCTGATCAGTGTTACTATAACAGAGGTGCAAGTACATCCTGTGCATTGAATTAAGAGTTTGACCAGATATCTGCTGGTGCCGAGATGGAGTATTATCATGATGGAAATGTAATTACAGAGGAAAGCTTGTGTATCCGTCAATTAAATAATACTCTAATCTACATCTATCTGATGCTACCCTGGCCTAAGTGCTGCTACTGACCATTTCGTGACCAGATACCACCTGGTGCCGAGATGGAGTATCATCATGATGGGAACGTAACACTGAGGAAAGCTTGTATATCTGACAATTAAATAATACTCTACTCTACATCTATCTGATGATACCCTGGCCTAAAACACTTACTATTAAAACTGGAGAATAAACATATGAATTGAGGTATCTAAAAATAAATACTTGAAAATACTTGACGTGTTTATTGTGAGGAAATATGTGCATGTGCATCCCGCAAAATTAGAATATTTTGGAAAAGTACATTGCGCTGTCTTGATTGAGGGATTGAAGGGTCAGGAAACTTTACTAAAACTTTGACTTAAATAGATGAGTAGAGCTCTTCCTAGGTTTCTACAGTATATTATTAAATCTTCATTCTCATATTTTTTCATGAGCTGTAAACTGTAATCATCAAGATTGAGATTATCAAAGTTAAAACAAAAAGGCTTGACTTTCACTTTGTGTTATGAATCTCGAATACATGAAAGTCACACTTTTGAAATAAATGCAAAACAAATGTTGATGTACAGTACAGTACCTGTTTGTTATACATAACTTCAGAATTGTGATGTGTTTATTATACTCACAGAGCCTTCCTGCAGCATCTCACAGCTGGCATCAGTCTGTGTTGTCCCTCCTCTGGTATTCTGTATTTGCTCAAGTCAAACTCGTCCAGGACCTCGTCAGACATCAGAAGCATGTGGGCCAGTGCTGACCAGTGGGCAGGTGACAATTCACCTGATAGGTTATCTGGAGATGTCAAATACACTTGCATTTCTTGATGTAGAGAGTGATCGTTCATTTCAAATAAGCAGTGTAAAAGATTGATGTATCTTTCAGGAGAAGAATCCTTCCTGTTGAGTTTCTTGATATATTCACATGTGCTCTTGATGTTGCCTGAACTGTTGTGGATGCTTGGAAATAAGCCTTGTAAAAGGGCCTGATTCTGCTCTACTGATATGCCTACAAGGAAGCGGATATAAAGGTCCAGGTGTCCATTCTTGCTATCTAAAGCCTTATCCACTTCCCCTTTCAACAGATTATACAAAGTATTATCATGATAACAATCATCGTCAAAGTCATAACTGTCATAATCATCATAACTGTCATCATCATACTCTTCTTCTTCCTCATCCTCTTCTTCCTCCTCATCCTTCTCTTCTCTCCCCTCCTCTCCATTCTCCTCTTGTCCTTTCTTCCCTTTACTCTCCTCCTCCTCCTCATCCTTATGGTCTCGACTAGGAAGTCTCTTCAAGGAAATTCTATTGAGAACTGCATCCAACGTGTTTTCTTTCAGATAGGAGGCAAACACATGCAGTGCAGCCAGAAACTCCTGGATGCTCAGATGCACAAAGCAGTAGACCTTCTTGTGGTGAAACACACATTCCTCCCTGAAGATCTCAGTGCACATGCCAGAGTACACTGAAGCTTCACTGACATCAATGCCACACTCTCTCAGGTCTTCCTCATAGAACATAAGATTGCCATTCTCCAGATGCTTGAAAGCCAGCTCTGCCAATTTCAATATGACACCCTTGTGTGATTCCAGGAGCCTCTGTCCATCTGTCTCACTTTCTTCTTGAAACTTCTGCTTCTTGCTGGTGGTCTGGATGAGCAGGAAGTGTATGAACATCTCAGTCAGTGTTTTGGGGGCTTCTTTCCCATCATCTTGTTCCAGTATCTGCTGAAGGACAGTGGCTGAGATCCAACAGAAGACTGGCATATGGCACATGATGTGGAGACTCTTGGTTGCCAAAATGTGTGAGATTATTTTGTTGGCTTGAATTTGGTCACTAATCCTCTTCCTGAAATACTCTTCCTTCTGTGGGTCATTGAACCCTCGTACTTCCGTCACCAGACTGATGCACTGAGAAGGGATCTGACTGGTTGCTGCTGGTCGAGAGGTTATCCAGATGAGAGCAGAGGGAAGAAGAGGTCCCTGAATGAGGCTCGTCATCAGCACATCCACTGATGATGTTTGTGTCACATCACACAACGTGTGGTTCCCTTGGAAATTCAGTGGAAGTCGACTCTCATCCAGACCATCAAAGATGAACACAATGTGGCAGTCTTTGTATTCACCATTCTGTAGCTCTCTAAGCTCAGGGTGGAAGTCAAGCAGGAGCCTGTGAAGACTGTACTGATCATGTTTGACCAAATTCAGCTCACGGAATGAAAGCACAAACATGAAATCTACATCCTGATTAGCTTTCTCCTCTGCCCAGTCAAGGATGAACTTCTGCACTGAGACGGTTTTTCCAATGCCAGCAATGCCCTTGGTCATGACTGTTCTGATTTGTCTCTCCTGTCCAAGTAAGGGCTTGAATATATCATTACAGTTGATTGCAGTGTCACCAGTAGTTTGTGGCCTGGATGCTGACTCTACCTGCCAAACCTCATGCTCATTATTCACCCCTTCACTCTCTCCCTCTGTGATGTAGAGTTCTGTGTAGATCTTGTTCAGGAGTGTTTGAGTCCCTGACCTTATGATGCCTTCACATATGCTCTCAAACCTCCTCTTCATGCTGGCTTTATGGGTCATCAGTACTCTGTTCAGAACATGATCATCTGTTTGGCAGGACACAAACAAACAAACCAAAGGATAAACATAATTCATAACTAATTGGTCAGTATTTCTAGAACACAGTTTTCTTTCGAAAGTACTTGTATCAGATAAAACCTTAACAGTTAATAGAGTGCGTAACATTTTTATCTATTTTAAATAAATAAGTCTTTTTATCTATGTACAAGCCCTGCTCTTGGACACATACATGTATCTTCTAGTACCTGTTAGTTTGGCCCTTTTGACTGGAGCATGCTCAGTTAGCAGATGGGTGCTGCCTGTCATGACTGTGTGCTCATCTAAGGGAGGCTGTGGAGAGATCTGTGCCGTGTGGATGTGTGGATAAAGAGGGTGCTGGATGTGTGGATGCTGCCCCATGGCTGAGTTTGAGTACAAACGCAGCCCCGTGTCTGTGTGTGGGGATGGAGGAACTTGTGCCATGTGTGCAGAAGGGTTCAGATGAAGTGCCATTTCATTGTGTTGGCATGACAAAGGTTGGGCCATGGCTGTAGGTGGGTATTGGTGAGGTTGTGCCATGGCTGTAGGTGGGTATAGTGGTTGAGTCATGTCAGGGTTTATAATGGGTTGTGTTCTGGGTCTCTTTCTGCACTGGGGGCAGCTGTAGTCTCCTGATGGACCAGACTGGCTCCAGTAGCTGTTGATGCACTGCCTGCAGAACCTGTGTCCACAGCTGGTGATGACTGGGTCCCTCAGTAGCTGCTCACACACTCCACACCTGGACTGATCCTGGGTCAGTATGTTCCTAAATCCACAGGAACAGGAATTCTTCATTCACAGCAACTGACACTGAAGACAGGCCAATTGCTGCACACATACAGTCACAGGAAAACATACCACAGTGGAGGTGCAGATGAGAGTTGGTAGAAGAATATGATTTGTGCTGTTAAGAAGTGAGTGTGCACACATGCTTGTATACTAAGGACCACACACCACAATGTTAATTTTGTCAACAGAGATTTAGACACAAATTATCTATCAACATTGTTTATCTCAATAATGGTAATGCAAATGAAAAAAAAGACTAAATTAAAATGAAAGCGAAATGTCAGTTGCTTGCTCTATTTTCGCAAATCCAGGTGTAAGTTTTAGTTTTAGTTTCAAACATTTAACATGCGAATCTGCAAATCCCACCTGCTTTAATGAACAGAATCTTTCTGTCTGGATGGTTTGTTTCTGCTCAGTGCTTGCCAATTTATAACAATTGTGTATAATGTCATGTTCATTCTAATTTCGTTATCAACAAAATTAAAACAAAAATGGCATGAAATAGCTAACGTTGTATGTAATGAATCTAAAATGAAAGCTTCACTTTTTTTAAATAAACTTTTCCACAACATTCACATTTTTTAAGATGCACCACTATATAGGGAAAAACACTCTCTTTCTTGGCTGTAGGTGGCACGCACGCACACACGCACGCACGCACAAATTTGTGATCATGCACCTCAACACCCCTTGATGATAACTGTTTAGGACACAAACTAGCAAAGACATGGGGCGGCAACAATGGGATAATCTATCCCTTCTTCTATCTTTCTTTATGTAGATCAGTTAGGATCGAGGCCCGAGGAGCGAGGGAGGACTTATAAAGGCTGAATGAGAGGCACCCTATGTCTTTAAATTTGGAAACAACTCACCTTGGATAAGACAGCACTCTACCTGTGCTGACCCCCTGATGCCCATCAGTGGACACAACTCACCTTGGATAAGACAGCACTCTACCTGTGCTGACCCCCTGATGCCCATCAGTGGAAACAACTCACCTTGGATAAGACAGCACTCTTCCTGTGCTGACCCCCTGATGCCCATCAGTGGAAACAACTCACCTTGGATAAGACAGCACTCTTCCTGTGTTGACCCCCTGATGCCCATCAGTGGAAACAACTCACCTTGGATAAGACAGCACTCTTCCTGTGCTGACCCCCTGATGCCCATCAGTGGACACAACTCACCTTGGATAAGACAGCACTCTTCCTGTGCTGACCCCCTGATGCCCATCAGTGGACACAACTCACCTTGGATAAGACAGCACTCTTCCTGTGCTGACCCCCTGATGCCCATCAGTGGACACAACTCACCTTGGATAAGACAGCACTCTACCTGTGCTGACCCCCTGATGCCCATCAGTGGAAACAACTCACCTTGGATAAGACAGCACTCTTCCTGTGCTGACCCCCTGATGCCCATCAGTGGACACAACTCACCTTGGATAAGACAGCACTCTTCCTGTGCTGACCCCCTGATGCCCATCAGTGACGGGCTCCTCATCCTTCAGGGACACGTGGCTGAACACGGCACATGCTGCTCTGCCTGTCTGATCTCCACCAACAGCATCCTCTTCCTCTTGAGGGAAATCCATCCTAATCAACCAATCAATCAATGCCAAAATAAACAGAGTGAGTGTGTGTGCTGGGGCGGATTTATCAATTTGAGGGCCCAAGGTGAACACAGCTACGGGGCCCTTCATATACATTCTTTATGCAAAAATGCAGGAAGGGCCACTTAGTGCATCTGTCAATAGCCTATTACTGTCATACAATATGATAACAGTAAGTACTGTAGGCCTACAGTAGTATGAAAACATGAGCAAGTGGTATAAATCAGGCAATATTGTTTGAACTGCATGCCCATATAAGGCCCTACATATTATGGGAAAAAGTGCAAAACTGATGATATTAAGAATCTTGTAAACTCGAGGTTTGAACAAAATCTGAGGTGGTTCAGCAAATCTGATGGACACGAAATGACCCATAACGTACCGTGTGTGTGCGAGAGGAAAGTGTTGGAGAGAGGTAGAGATTATACAGTTTACTGTCATTCTACGAGACATCTGTGCCTGCGTCGGATGCGGCAGCAGCAGCTCTGAATGCACGCCATGTTTCGTGGAAATCCGTTTATGGGGGGCCATGCAGAAAAATAATTTATGCTACTACATACTATACTGGTCTATACTGTAGGTGGCCGGACACAGTTCTCTGTGAATATCTGGAGAACCTAAGGGCCTTTTGTGTAATTTGATTCATGGGGGACTATTCAATAAATTAATATACGTGTACATTTAGTGACTGTACACTATGCACATGCATGCACAAACACATTTAAAGATACATGAACATACATGCAGGCGCATACACACACACACACACACACTCATACAGATACACAGATACACACACATACACACACACAGACAAGTGCATACAAACACATACAGTACATACAGACATACAGGTACGCACACACTCACATTCATGCACGTATACACACACACATGCATAAACACACACACACATACAACAGTAGACAGAGAGGCATAAGCATGCACACACGCACCTGCATGCACATACACATAAACACGTACACACTTGCATGCACAAACACACCCACATGCATGCACACACACACACACACACACACACACACACAAGCGAAAACTCACAGGTGGATGTAAACAAGTTGACAAGCGTGATTCATTTTTGCGGCGAGATTGATGATCTAGGGTTGATTATTGCTGCTCCTCCCTCAGGTAGTAGGCCACGCCTATTTTATTTTGTCTCAAAACACACCTGACCACATTGCATCAGTACTGTCTTCAGAGTTTGTGGGCCAAAGCTAGACTTGCCCGTATCTTACATACTGTACTGTAACACAGATGTAGCACTGATAAAAAAAAGTCACTGAGCATGTTTTCTTGTTCTTTGCTAAAATAAAGCCACCGTTAAACCTTTCAATCTAACACAGAGAGATGGAGATGCAGAGAGAGAGAGAGAGAGAGAGAGAAAGAGACCGCCTAAAACAACAGAGAAAAGGAGACGCATGTGTAGCAGTCATGTGCACAATGTGACGCCATTTTGTTTTCTCTTTTTGTGTGACTAGTGTTCATATGTGCAATATATAACCTACGCCTACAAATGGAAATAATTCATCCTTACGTTTACTCACATGTCAGTATTGATTTAAGTTTTGCTATTGGCCTATAATGCTACAATTAGATTAGAATACGGAGGTGTGTCTTTGAGCCTATTGAAAAGCAATTTACACCCATTTTGTTCAGATGAACAAAATTCATGTCAGCCACAGCCTATGCAACTCAACCACCCAACAACAGAATGTAGCCTGTCTACAAAAAGTCACATACTAGAGGAAAGTACTCACAGTAGTTTTCGTAGTAGCTTTGTCTTTCCACCAGAATGGACTACATGTTCAAGTTGATATTCTGATCCTTTCGTTTTCACCTGTGCGCAGGTGCTCTTATCAGACATTCTGAAGGGCTAGCACAAGCCCACAGGAGGAGGGCTGGACCAGAAAAGCCAGTTTTGTTACAGATGAGGCATTTCCTTCTAGGCATAAATGCAACACAGACCTACTGCTACTCTATGAAAATGAAATATGATTTTATTTTATCATTATTTTCTTTCTTGCTAGAGAGTTTAGCCTGTCACCACTACCATATTGCACATCAAAACTGTTGTATTACAAACCTTATCAGTGTATAGGCTACAGTAGTGTGTATAATCTCATATGTAGGACGGGTTTGAAAGTTTGATCATGCACATTTTGATCTGGGGGGTGTGGGTTATATGTTATATAATAGTACTAGCTGTGGCAAAATGAGATAGAGATAGATAGATCCTTTTATTGATCCTTTAACAGGAAATTACAGTGTCACAGCAGCTTCAAGACAGACATAACACCACCCATTCATACACATATATCCAGACCTAATAAGTTAATAATAAGTTAAAAATACTTAAAAACTATACTAAGTAAAATCATTTTTGTGCATTATAGAGTCTTATAGCAGCTGGGATGAAAGATTTCCTGTATCTCTCAGACTTGCACACTGGTGCAATCAGTCTTTGACTGAAGGTGCTATTGTTCACCACCTTCAGAGAGTGGAGTGGGTGAGTGGGGTTGGCCAGTATTGAGCCCAGTCTATTCAATGTTCTGGTCCCTGCCACCTGCTGGACCGTCTCCAGCTCAGCCCCTACCACTGAGTTAGCCTTTCTGATGAGTTTATCCAACCTGTTCCTGTCTGCAGTGCGGGCTCCCTCTCCCCAACAGGCCACAGCAAAGAACAGGGCACTGGCCACCACTGTGTGGTAGACATTGCAGAGCAGGGGTTGGCAGATATTGAAAGATCTCAGCCTCCTTAGGAAGTAGAGTCTGCTTTGTCCCTTGCGATACACCACCTCCATGTGGCTCTTCCAGTCCAGCTTGTTGTCCAGCTGCACACCAAGGTACCTGTGGTTGGCAACCAGCTCCACCTCGCTGCCCTTGATGGTGACTGGTGTTGGCTGGATCCCTCTCCTCCCCTTCCTGAAATCCACAACTATCTCCTTTGTCTTTGTGGTGTTGAGATGGAGATTATTGTCAGCACTCCACTGCACAAAGTTGTTGATTGTTCTCCTGTACTCCTCCTCATCTCCCTTGATGAGGCCGATCACTGAGGTGTCATCAGAGAACTTCTGCAGGAAGCAACTGTTGGTGTTGTGTTGAAAATCTGCTGTGTAGATGGTGAACAGGAAGGGGGCTAGCACAGTTCCTTGTGGCGCTCCCGTGCTGCTTAGGATGGTGCTAGAGACACTGTTCTGGAGGCGCACATACTGTGGTCTGAGGGAAAGGTAATCCAAACACCACAAGACCAGTGATGTATCCACCTTCATCTTTTCCATCTTCTCTCCAAGCAGACGTGGCTGGATGGTATTAAAGGCGCTTGAGAAGTCAAAGAATGTAATCCTTACAGATGCATCAGGGGTGTCCAGGTGTGTATAGGCCCTCTGCAGCATGTAGATGAGGGCATCATCCACACTGATGTTAGGCTGATATGCAAACTGTAAGGGGTCCATCTGAGTTGCCACACAAGTCCTGATGTAGAAGAGGACAAGTCTCTCAAACGTCTTCATGACATGTGAGGTGAGCGCTACTGGTCTGTAGTCGTTGTGGTGGGTGGGATGATTTTTCTTGGGGACAGGGACAATGCATGATGTTTTCCACAGCTTTGGGACCTTTTGTAAGCTCAGGCTCAGATTAAAAAGGTGTGTCAAGATACCACATAGCTCAGCAGAGCAGGTCTTCAGGAGCCTTGGGCTGATGTTGTCTGGGCCCACTGCTTTCCTCGGCTTCAGTCCGCTCAGCCTCATCCTGACCTGAGCTGGATGGAGAGTCATATGTGGGGCTGCTGCCGGGGCAGGGGGTGTGAAGAGGGAACTATGAGCAGATAATGTCCGAGAAGTGCTGGAGAGAGGAGGGGGAAATGAAGAAGCAGCTGTGGTCGCCAGATCAGGTGGGGGAGGCTGAGGTGGTGTGGGGCAATCAAATCTGTTGAAAAATCCATTCAGATCATCAGCCAGACTCTGATCACCATCAGGCAGCGAACCGCCCTTCCGCTCCATGCCCGTGATCTTCCTCATTCCATCCCATACCTGCCTCACTCCATCCTGCTGCAGCTGTTGTTCCAGTTTTGACCTATACACTTCCTTCCCCTCCTTGATCTTGACTTTCAGCACCTTCTGGATTTCTTTGATTTTATTCCTGTCCCCTTCCTTGAAAGCCTTCCTCTTCTCATTCAACAAGGCCTTCAAGCTGCTGGTAATCCATGGTTTGCTATTAGGGAAACAGCGAATTACAACTGATGGTATTATGTCATCATAGCAGAAATTAATATAGTTAGTAATGCATTCTTCAAGCAGTCAGCTGTGTGGCCTTAACATGTTAAAGTGTGATGAGCAAGCCTGCATGCTGTCCTGCATCCTCAGCTCCCTCTACAGGTGTGTGGTGGAGAGCACGCACGCACGCACGCACGCACACACACACACACACACACACACACACACACACACACACACACACACACACACACACACACACACACACACACACACACACACACACACACACACACACACACACACACACACACACACACACACACACACACACAGGTGATAGCGCACACATGCTGGCCTGCATCCTCAGCTCCTTCTACAGGTGTGTGGTGGAGAGCACCCTGACCTCCTGCAGCACTGTGTGCTATGGCAGCTGCACAGTGGCACACACACACACACACACACACACACACACCCTGCAGCACTGTGTGCTATGGCAGCTGCACAGTGGCACACACACACACACACACACACACACACACACACACACACACACACACACACACACAC
>NC_084994.1:32774683-32797183 GCF_963854185.1 Sardina pilchardus | reverse complement strand
CCTGTGAACACAGCAACACACACACACACACACACTCTCACAACACATACAACACACACACACACAGAGGAGTGTGTAAACAGGAGTGTGCGGCTCTCCTCTCCTGTGGACACAAACAAAAACACACACACACACACACACACACTCTCACAACACAGAGACAGAACACACACACACACACACACATATACTGTAGGAGTGTGTAAACAGAAGAGTGTGGCTCTGCTCTCCTACGGATGAACACACACACACACACACACACACACACACACACACACACACACACACACACACACACACACACACACACACACACACACACACACACACACACACACACACACACACACACACACACACACACACACACACACACACACACACACACACACACACACACACACACACCTTAATGCTTACATGTAAAATAAAACCACTCACATTTTCTCAGTCCTGGTTTAATCCTGCACTCTCCTCCATGGTCATACCTTAAGAAGGATGAGGGAAGAAAATACAGTTTTGACACATCACTGAGTTTAGTATGAGATGTGTTTATTATGAATTGAGGCAGTAATATACTTCAGAGTCTCTATATCAAGCAGGATTTCTAAAGAGCAGCTTCTATGTAAAGCACAGTAAAAGTAAAGTGACTTAGGGAGGGATTTAGTGTGTTAATGTGTATTTATCCAAAGCACAGACTCAAATAGAACCCGTCCTGACTGATCGTCAGAGGGCAACACTGCATTTCCTACAAAAACACCCACACTCACATTTCTTCAAAATTATCTCCTCCCTGAACACAAACACACACAAACACACACACACACGCACACGCACAGGCACACGCGCACACACACACACACACACACACACACACACACACACACACACACACACAGGAGTGTGTAAACATAAATGTGAGGCTCTCCTCTCCTGTGGACACACAAACACACACAGACACACACACAACACTCATAACACTGACACACACATACACCACTCAACACAAGCAACCACACACACACACAAACACTCACTCACAACACACTCACACCACACACAGACAGACAGAACACACACACACACAAACACTCACTCACAACACACTCACACCACACACAGACAGACAGAACACACACACACACACACACACACACACACACACACACACACACACACACATAGTCCTCACTGATCGTCAGAGGGCAACACTGCATTTCCTACAAAAACACCCACACTCACATTTCTTCAAAATTATCTCCTCCCTGAACACAAACACACACGCACACGCACACGCACACACACGCGCACACACGCAAACGCGCACACGCGCACACACGCACACACGCACACACGCACACACGCAAACACACACACACACACACACACACACACTTGTCTACTCTTGTACACATATATCTAGAGTTCCATTTTCTTCTCAACACATTACACTGCAAGGAACTCCACACCATGTTAGAATGCTGTTCCCCAGCTCCATCTCAGCATTTTTTGATGTTTCTAAACAAAGTTTGGGAGGAGCCCTTAGGGTTGATCGACAGCCATCACTCACCCCACTTCTGTTGCTAGGGAATAAAACCAAATTCCTTTTAAGGCAAGTCACGTCACTCGGCAGCCATATTGGCCATGGGGTCGGGCAGCGACTTTGACCGGAACAAGACCAGGCTCTATCTAATTGAATGGGGAGAGAGCTGGATGTCCATGTTCTGAGGTGTAAGGGACATAAAAATTCACATGTTTGAAATCAAGATGAAAATCAGACTAAAATCGCTGAAAAGGTTTGGTGGTTTTGTATCAAATTAACGCTTAAAAAGCCTTTTTCTTACTGGTAATCTTGGACTGCGCATGCTCAATTCTTCACGACGCAGCTTTCAAAAAGCATGACCGCCAAGGCTCGGCAAAATGATTTGAGCAACGGCACTAGAAGAGGCGGGACATGTGCAAACCGGTGTAAACAACCGCCATCTTTGCGTTACGAAGTTACCGCATGCATTTCAATGGGCGATTTTTCCAGTGCAGTGTCTCCTCATATATGTTAAAACCCCCCTGTTAAAAACCCCCCTGTGTCTCTGTTAAAACCCAACCCCCCTTACTGCCGTTTACGTCCCCCCTCTTCCCTTCCCCCCTCCAACCCCCCCAGCCAGGACTTCCCTCCCAGGCTGCCCCCCTTCCAGTTGTTTGGGGGCAACTGCTCCCTCCCTTTGCCCCTCTACCCTCTACCCATTCCATGCCCGGAGCCACGCTGGACTTCCCCGCACCATCAGCAGTGCCATGGAACAACATTCCATTCCATCTGCCTACTCACGTATTTCATGCCTATCATTTCACGCCATCTACCTACTTATCATTTCATGCCTATTCATGCCTTATCTGCCTATCATGTATAATGTGTCGTATGTTGTATCGTGCTGAATATTGGATATTATTCACGCAAATGACTTTCTAACAGTTTTCTTCCAGCTCAGGTCCAATTGATGCTTAAGGTTGCCACAGATAGGGTGAAATGAGCCCTAAGACCCATGCAGCAACAGCTCTGCTGAGACCCATGCAGCAACAGCTCTACTGAGACCCATGCAGCAACAGCTCTACTGAGACCCATGCAGCAACAGTTCTGCTGAGACCCATGCAGCAACAGCTCTGCTGAGACCCATGCAGCAACAGTTCTACTGAGCTCTGAGAAATGCTGCAAAAGCTCCACTGATCCCCGACACCCATCGTTCTCATGGCTCGTGCAACACATGAATGGCCACCGCTGCACCAAACAAGCGCAACACAGTTTCCACTCCCGTGTGCTTGTGTGTATCACGGAGTAGTTCAACCATGTCCAACTTGATCACGGTGCTCCATAAGTCATAAATATATTCCACTGAGCCCAGCAGCAAGCACAACACAATCTGGGCCATTGCTCAAACGTCCACCCCGCTTGCACAAATCTGGAGGCACGCTACACCTCCACCTGCCGCGTGGATGTAATAGTCACACACTTAGCCACTTAGCCACTTACTGTAGCACCGCATGCACAGAATGCAGACGCAGGATATGCCAGACCCCTGCGCTGCTCTGATGACTCACAACCTGCTTATGATCTGGAATGCAGAGTTTCCTCCTTCAGTCATGCAGGAGGCCCACATTTATCATTCTGTTCCAGGCTCACTTTCAGCCTCGCACTCATATTTGCCATTTGGCTGTTGAGATGTTGTGAGGAAATGTGGCATAGTGAGGTTAATCTGGCGTAGATCTGCATCCACGTGTCCTTATCTACAAGCCATGGATCATAGTAGCCTAAAGGTTCATATCAAACAGAGCATATTGACCAATCAGTAACACTGACTGAATGACGCTTACTTGAGCCTCTCCTCCACTCTTCTAAATCACCTTTCTGTCAATTTATTCCGGTGTCTAGAACATACTTAGCATAACATATTTTCTTACAGTCTTTCCACTTCTATTCTAACGGTGGCAATGCATCCCCTTACCTCGCTGCAGCCATGGCGATTCTACATTCTCAGTCTCCTATTATACTGCCACCAATCTGGTCAACAGAGAAGATGCTCACTCTTGCCTACACTTAATCACTACATCTCATATCATTACACAGTCCTCTCCATCCAGCTCACTCTCCACCACAGATGCTTTCCCCACCGGTCTCAGGCTAAGTTGTGCAGATACGCACTATTCAGCCTTCACTTCTAGTCATGAGCACAAACCTATCCCTAGCAATGGAAATTGTATGCTTGGTCATTGGACCTTGGACACATCTACACCCATCAAGGGTTAGTCGAAATAAGATATCTAACTAGTATACCAGGTCTCCAATTCCTGTTTACTTTCCCTCTGGTAACAGCCTCTGATGAAAGCCCTCGTGGGGTGTTAGTGGACATCACTTGCATGTGATCTCCACTATTGGCATTAGTGATGCGCGGTTCAGCCCATTACCCGCGGATATCCGCGGGTTTACCCGCGGGTCGGGCGGATTTGGGTAGGCCTAATAGTTTTTTCTAAATATTGCGGGTGGGTCGGGTCAAAAAAGTAAAAATGCACATTTCTCACTTGTTAACTTCCGACATATTAGGTGGCGATGCGCCTGCAATACAGGAGGTGTGGTCGAGCGCAAAACATAATTTCTCCTAAATTCAGCACCCAATTGCGCCATGCGTGACTGACTGAAAAAGTCAGTCGCGCATTCGCTACTTTATGGACATGGAGCCTAATGATCTGGGATATCGAAGGTAGTGCACAATGCGAGAACACCTCGCTTCTGTCATAGGCTACACGAATAAACAGCTGTGCTTGTTAAATGCTTGGCAGTGTTAAGGCCCCGGTACAGTTCACGCACCCGACTTGTCGTGCGACATGTTGACGTCACGGGGAACGTTGTAACCATGTATACTTGCGTGTGGTAGTCGCGACACAATTTGCAGTATTCTCCTGAACGGAGGCACGGTATCCATTGACGTTAATGGCAGTAGCAACTAGCTTCTTTGCTGATATTTCAGACTTAGCTTGCACAACTGAAGGATTAGCCTACCATCTCGTTTATGAGATGAGCTTGTGTAATCTCCCTAAATGGAAAGATATATATATTTTTTTAGGTCTACTGATATCCTTTGGTTGAAAATAAATCTCTTCCTTACCTTTTGCTGGAATACTTATGTGCCTCGGTCCAGTCATTTCCCCCTTATATCCTCCTGTTGCAACTCTCACTGGTAACTTCGTTAACTTATCCAACGTAGTTCACGACTGTAAACAAATCAGTCATCCAAACGGCAACTCTCGCTGCAGCCTAGCCAAGTTAACTTCCCACTTTTCAAACTTACTATTATTCAAACTTCATGACTACAGTCGTTTTAAAAATGAATGGGCTTATTTAAGATGTTGGATAGGCTATATGATAATGCCTGAATGTGGTTTATGTGGTTGATGACTGTATAAGGACACTGGCTCCGTGAGCTTGGCTTCAATCTCTTCCTAGTTGTCGTGCGAGGTTGGCGCGCGCGGTTGATATCAAATGTTCGGTGCGCGACAGGTCGGCGCGCGGCTGAAATGTGGCTAGCGACACAGGAAATTACGTCATTTTGACGTCACATTGTCGCGCGACAGGTCGGGCGCGTCGAGTATACTTCTAGCATTAAACGCAAAAGTAGGCTAGCCTATGAAGTTGCAAGGGGAAATATGAATGGAAACTTGTTATGAAGATGAGATTTAACACTAGCTATGTCTAGGCTGCAGATTATGAATGGTGTGGAGGAGCGCAGATTGTCAAAATGACCGATCATTGTAACCCGCTGTTGTACTCATGTGGGCTAATTAGGCTAGGAAAGACGTTAAATGCGTTTTTTCCTTTCCGCGGGTCGGGTCGGATTTGGGTCACAATTCGAACATATTTTTGCGGATTGGGCGGGGCGGTTTGGATCTCCTGAAAAGTCGGGTTGGGGCGGGTTTTAAAAAAAGCCCACCCGCGCATCACTAATTGGCATACCAGGACCGTGGCCAGCTACCAAGACAATTTCACTATTCTCTGCACTCAGTCTAAGCAATCCAATGGGTGACCTAGTGAAACAGCATCAGTCCCTTCAAACTAAAATGCTGGGCCTTATCCCCTCCCTCTGCAAGTGCATCATGAACTTCCTCATTGGGAGTTGAACATGTGCAAATATGAATGTGCTTTTCTTTACACCATGTACGTGGTCTTTATTGCCCCCTGTGTCGGTGACATTATTAATGTATTTAAATGATTTATGTATCTCTTTATTGACCTACTTATTGTTCAAAGCTTGGTTCTCCTTCACCCATCAGTGGGTCACTGTGCAAGCTGTGCCTAATCATCTTCTGTAGCCTGGGCAGACATGGTTGCCCATCTTGTGTTATGAATTCTAAAACTTGCTTTAAATAAAGTGCAAACTGTTCACAAGCCTCATATGTGTGTGTAAGTCTGGGGGATTGCCATTTACTTGCAGTACTTAAAGGGCCACATCATGCCCAGTTTAATATGTGGAAGGGAGTCATCTGGAAACGTGACAGAATATCCAGTCTCCACACAGAAAGCTCTCCAACACAGGACACAAATGGATGAACATCTCCACTAGAAAGTCATCTAAGATGTAATACATCTCACCTCAACGTCTCTAGTTTACAGCCGGGATCATTCAGTCTGTCTGTGAGCTCTCTGACACCTGAGTCTCCTAGGTGATTGTAGTTCAGGTCCAGCTGTTTCAGGTAGGAGGGGTTTGATTTGAGGGCAGAGGACACGAGAGAACAGCCCTCATGTGTGATGAGACAACCAGACAGTCTGAAACAACAGATGCTCTTTCTTAATCATAAATGAAGGAAATGCAGTAAAAGGTATACAGGTAATTTGTTAATCAGTCAGTTTGACTGACAATCCCTAAATGTCACCATTTAACATGACAAGTGCAGATCAATATCAATATTCACAGATGTACAATTTGACATCACACAGGCACATTGTTTTTTTCTTCCTGGTGGTTAACATACAGTACTATATTACATAACATTCCTAATTACTGACCTCAGTGTCTCCAGCTTGCATTGTGGATCTCTTAGTCCAACACAGAGCAGCTTCACTCCTTCATCCTGCAGGTCATTGTCACTCATGTCCAGTTCTATCAGATGGGAAGGTGTACTTTGCAGCACGGATGCCATCATTTCACAGCTTGCTTTAGAGAGGTGGCACAGATTGAGCCTGTTTCAAAGGAGAGTGGAAGGTCAGTCTTTGAACACTGGACATTTTCAGGCCATCCTTCAGCACCATGAGGTCACTGTATCTCATGAGGATGGACACAGGCACAGATGTGTGTAGCACTCACATTATGTACACAGCAGGGACATGGACTGGAGAAACACTACATTACACACTCTGCAGCCATGTAAACAACTTGTTGTTGTTGTCGTGTAGTGTCATGTGGGCAGCAGGGGTGATTCATGTTCCTAGGGGTTAACTTAATTTAAGGCAAATAATTGGTCTCTTCCTGATTGATCAGATAAGACTAAATGTATCTAACTGACTTTTGCATTCTCTTTTCCACTATTCTGAAATGCTTGCATCAAGGTCAAGGTTCCTTTATCAGGTCTCTCAAGGGAGAAATGTGTTCTGGATAAGGGGTAAGCTGCCACAGCCACAATACACAACACATCACAGAACATAGCACATATGTTATACTTAGAGTAAATAAAAACATAAACTACAAAAAGGGCACACATTCACAGCCATCCGTCATGCCATAAATGACACTCACATCATGTTAAAAGGCCAATAAATAGCCCATAAATAGCACTCTCTCCCACTCAGTCCCATTAAGCACAGTCCCAAAGTAGACACTCACTCTCTCTCTCTCTCTCTGTACTCTCCAGTCACACACAGCACATCCATACACCACAGCCTCAGCACATCTCCACTCAGTTCAGCCCCCATACACAGCCCCCTACTCAGCACTTAGTATTGGTTTTGGGCCTTCCTACTGTTCTGCCCACGTTGCCCATTCATCATGTTGACTGACAGGGGGACAGAGGAATGTTTGTAGTGATTGTGCTAAACAGAAAGGGACCCTGTACCTCCTTCCTGTGTTCATGAGCTCATATTCTTGGTACAGCACATGGGAGGGGTCAGATAGAATTCTGTCAGCCTGCTGTAGAGTGGACTGCTCAGATATGTCTTGGAGAGTGAGGAGAGAAGGGACTCCATCATTTGTCCAGCTGTTGTGTTGGTAATGTGACCACATTACCTAGTTGGGCCTTGACCTTAACTGTCAGATGTCCAAACCAGCTGGTGATGCCATAGTGCAAGATGGACTCTATGGTGGCTCTATAACAAATGAACATGATGCTCTCACAAACCCCAAAGACTCTCAGTCTCCGCAGAAAATGGAGACGCTGGTGCATTTTTGTCTAAATATTTGCCACGTGTGTGCCAGTTAAGATCTGTATCAAAAGTGGATCCCTAGATATTTGTAAGATGTAACCTGTCTGATGCTACTGCCATATATGGATATGTTCAATAAACATCATTTTATATGGAATGAATGAATGAAAGGTGAGTGAAATGTCTGGCACAGTTTTCAGTATGTGTGCACCCTTCTGTTTCTACACACACTAACAATACACACAGCATGGGGAATGAATAATGAGTACATGTAATAATGGAGGACAGGAGTGAAGTTATCAGCATGAGTGAGTTCAAACGGAAAAATGCAGATGAAAGCTCATAGCGGCCGCCATTAGGACGCGCCTACGAGCTGCCACATCACACTGGGAATCTATAGAGAGCTGAAAGAGTGGATGCCAGGCCGGTGGGAGTTCCTCTGCAAATGTTTTAATAAGAAAAGCAGACATGCCATCTGGCCCTGTTGCCTTGTTAATGCATGTAGTTTTAAATACTCTGGTAATCACCTCTGGATCTACTGTTATTCTGTTAATATCAACATGACAATGTACTTGATCTAAAACTGCATCCTGCAGGTCAGAGCTGGGAAGGTGTCCTTTTCAGCACTGATGCCATCATGTCACAGCTTGTTTTCAAAAGCTGGCACTGACTGTCTGTTTTAACACATACTGCAGATACTGCACATACTGGAGTGGAAACTTCCTGGATCGGAGTGTGCTGCAACCAGCTGAAGCAGGAGAAGAGGGCCAGGACTTCCAGGACAACCGATCAGGACAACCATGAAGGCTGTGGAATAGGTCAGTGGCAGGGGCCGCACCCCCCACTAACATTGTCCCTGTCTCTCTCTCTCACCTCAGAAGCTGACATGAGCCCTTTACTGCCTCGGTCCAGCACTGCAGAGATTTGAGTTGCCTTCTGCTCCCCAACTCTTTCCCCACAAATTATAAACAAATTCCTAAGTTTGTTTCACTGCAACCTCTGTGTCTGACTACTTTGTTCCAATTGGTTAGCCCACTACCCTGTCTCGCACATACACACCTTAATGTTGTCAGTTTACAGAGAGGGCTATTGAGTCCTGTACAGAGAAGCTGAACTCCAGACTCCTTCAGGTCATTGTGACTCAGGTCCAGTTCCTTTAGGGAGATGGAGGACTGCAAAGCAGAGGCTACAGCCTTACAGGATTCCTCTGTTAGCTCACAACCAGCAAGTCTGCATAGAGTGAGAGGGCGAGAGACAGACATCAGAAAACAGAATGGTGGCATGAATACATTCATAATCGAATCATTATTATTAATATTTTTAGCTTTGAAAAAATAAAATAAACAGTCATTAAAGGTATACTATGCAGGATTGGCGATTTCATCGCCGGTTTCACTTTCACTTTTAATTTTCGCTCGTTTTATGCTTGCATATTTCTCTGCAGAGCTTCCCCTACAGCTTTAGCGTGTATACTTTACAAAACTCCTCAATCGGTCAGTCTGCCGTGCCTTTTCATGAGACTTTACATGACACTTCCTGGAGTAGAGCATGGGTGCGTGCCCGAAGATTCCTGAAGTTGCAAGTGTGGTTCTACGGCTATAGACCACTAGGGCGGCCGAAAAAGACATCGTTTGACCGGTATTGACTCATTTAATGATATATAACGGTATGAAACGAATTGATTAACTGAAAAACGTTGCATAGTATACCTTTAACATTCTTTAACAGAAATGAACAAATTATCATTCAAATAAGGAGGGAAATTAATAGAGGACATTGACTAAAATTCTAGTTTCTGTCTGTAAGAACAGAGTTGTGCTGGAAATTAGTTTCAGCACATAGACATAGGTAGACTGACTCAGTCTGTTTTAATACATACTGCAGCTCATGATTTATTCCAAAGATTATAGACAGGCGGCCAACAGTGCCACAATATGTGTGCACATACAAACCTTAAAGATGCCAGTTTACAGTGAGGGCTACTGAGTCCTGTAGAGAGAAGCTGAACTCCAGACTCCTTCAGGTCATTGTGACTCAGGTCCAGTTCCTTTAGGGAGATGGAGGACTGCAAAGCAGAGGCTACAGCCTTACAGGATTCCTCTGTTAGCTCACAACCAGCAAGTCTGCATAGAGTGAGAGGGCAAGAGACAGACATCAGAAAACAGAATGGTGGCATGAATACATTCATAATCTAATCATTAATATGAATATTTTTAGCTTTGAAAAAATAAAATAAACATAGTCATTAACATTCTGTAACAGAAATGGACAAATTATCATTGAAATAAGGAGGGAAATTAATAGAGGACATTGACTAAAATTATAGTTTCTGTTTGTAAGAACAGAGTTGTGCTGGAAATTAGTTTTCAGCACATACTGTAGACATAGGTAGACTGACTCAGTCTGTTTTGCTGCAGCTGATGATTTATTCCAAAGATTATAGGCAGCCAACAGTGCCACAATATGTGTGCACATACACACCTTAAAGTCTGCAGTTTACAGTGAGGGCTACTGAGTCCTGTAGAGAGAAGCTGAACTGCAGACTCCTTCAGGTCATTGTGACTCAGGTCCAGTTCCTTTAGGGAGATGGAGGACTGCAAAGCAGAGGCTACAGCCTTATAGGATTCCTCTGTTAGCTTACAACCAGCAAGTCTGCATAGAGTGAGAGGGCGAGAGACAGACATCAGAAAACAGAATGGTGGCATGCATACATTCATATTCTTACCATTATTATCAAAGGTTTTTAGCTAAAATCTTATTAACATTCTTTAACAGACATTGACACAATAATACAAATAAACAGGGAAAGGAATAGAGGACATTGAGTAAAATGATAGTTTCTACATGTAAGAATGGGGTTGTGATTGAAATTAGTTTTCATCACAGAATCCTCTTCCTGCAGCAATTACAGACTTTGTAGCCTGACCGCTTCATCTCTAAATGAGTCTTGTTGCAATAGTCACTGCCTAGTTTTATGATGAATATTAAAGCAGTAATATCACCTTGAGAAAAACGGTGTGCAAAATGAGATAATACAGCTTAGGTCTTGTACAGCTTCCCTGCAAATGGACTATCACTAATCATCCCAACCTCAGTGTCCAGTTCCCTTTGTGGATGTAGAGCTCTATATGTGCATGGACACACTAGCAGGGAGCACTGAACTGATCTGGGGTCAACTCTCTCTCATCAACACAGCCACAACAATCAGAGCAAATGTTTCTCAACATGATTCAATGTCTGAATGTGTAGATAAGAGCTCTGTGAACTCTTTCAGAGTTTTACTGACCTCAGTTTCTCCAGGTGGCAGTTTGAGTTTCTAAGACCAGATAGCAGCTTCTCCGTTGATGTTTGCAGATCACATTTACTCATGTCCAACTCACTCAGTTGAGAAATATATGAAAGAACTGAGACAACAACTTCACGGGAGCTGTCTTTGAGTCCACGGCTGATGAGTCTGTAGTGAGAGAGAAAAACACTATAAGCAACAGGTCCTCTATACTCCTTACATACCAAACATGAAAGGACAGAAAACAAGATGTACACTGTGCAAAATACAGACCTGACTTTACAGTCTTGATTCAGTGGTTGATGGAGCAGTTCTCCTCCACAGTCCTGAAGCTCACTGTCACTGATGTCCAGCTCTCTTAGGTGGGAGTTTGGCCACTGAAGAATCAAGGCCAGAAGCCTTCCTCTCAGTTTACAGCCAACAAGTCTGTAAGAACATAAACCATGTAATATAGAATCACACATAGTGGAATTAGAGAAATTAGGAAATAAGAGTGAAAAACTGATGTTATTAGTGTCTAGTTAATCCACTCTACAGTTAACAGGGCTCTATATGGGACACATCAGCAGGGAGTGCTGTATCATACTAGACAGGTCTGGGACCAGTTCTCTCACATCAACATTAAAAGCCCAGTGCTTCTCAAACTCATGTCTGTTCTTTTTTACTTTATCTTTTAGCTGATTGTAAATGGACACTGGTCCTGAGAAACATGTTTTACAAGTGTAAGCACCTGTAAATTACAGTCTTTTTTGTTTCACTGTTAGTGATGCGCGGGTGGGCTTTTTTTAAAACCCGCCCCAACCCGACTTTTCAGGAGATCCAAACCGCCCCGCCCAATCCGCAAAAATATGTTCGAATTGTGACCCAAATCCGACCCGACCCGCGGAAAGGAAAAAACGCATTTAACGTCTTTCCTAGCCTAATTAGCCCACATGAGTACAACAGCGGGTTACAATGATCGGTCATTTTGACAATCTGCGCTCCTCCACACCATTCATAATCTGCAGCCTAGACATAGCTAGTGTTAAATCTCATCTTCATAACAAGTTTCCATTCATATTTCCCCTTGCAACTTCATAGGCTAGCCTACTTTTGCGTTTAATGCTAGAAGTATACTCGACGCGCCCGACCTGTCGCGCGACAATGTGACGTCAAAATGACGTAATTTCCTGTGTCGCTAGCCACATTTCAGCCGCGCGCCGACCTGTCGCGCACCGAACATTTGATATCAACCGCGCGCGCCAACCTCGCACGACAACTAGGAAGAGATTGAAGCCAAGCTCACGGAGCCAGTGTCCTTATACAGTCATCAACCACATAAACCACATTCAGGCATTATCATATAGCCTATCCAACATCTTAAATAAGCCCATTCATTTTTAAAACGACTGTAGTCATGAAGTTTGAATAATAGTAAGTTTGAAAAGTGGGAAGTTAACTTGGCTAGGCTGCAGCGAGAGTTGCCGTTTGGATGACTGATTTGTTTACAGTCGTGAACTACGTTGGATAAGTTAACGAAGTTACCAGTGAGAGTTGCAACAGGAGGATATAAGGGGGAAATGACTGGACCGAGGCACATAAGTATTCCAGCAAAAGGTAAGGAAGAGATTTATTTTCAACCAAAGGATATCAGTAGACCTAAAAAAATATATATATCTTTCCATTTAGGGAGATTACACAAGCTCATCTCATAAACGAGATGGTAGGCTAATCCTTCAGTTGTGCAAGCTAAGTCTGAAATATCCAAGGGGGCAGTGAACGTTCTGAGAGTGTAGACAGTATGGCGGCCGCCATGCTAACGAGAAGACCGTGGCTAGCTGGCCATTCCATTGAATCCTATGGGGCGTAAGCGCCACTTTGACATCAAATTACGTTAGAGCTGAAGCGTTTTAAGCCTTTATATGAACATTTTCTATTGTCGGGGTACATACTACATTGTGAAATTGACATAATAATCTCGTAACTGTCTTATCGGCTGAGTAATTAACGTTTTTCCGAAGTCAATGCTAAAGTGTTAAAGGCGCATGCGTCCAGCGAGAGTAAAGCGTCGCCATAGGTCAGACTCGGTCAGACTACGTGCCTACGTCACATGTACGACAACTGAGCCTGCGCAGGAGACCTATGACGGAATAAGAAGACCTAAAAAAACCGTTGAAATTTGCTTCCTCGGTCTCTGCTGCCGTCTACGTGATAGCTCTGTCCATATCTTTTACTGTCTATGGAAATATCAGCAAAGAAGCTAGTTGCTACTGCCATTAACGTCAATGGATACCGTGCCTCCGTTCAGGAGAATACTGCAAATTGTGTCGCGACTACCACACGCAAGTATACATGGTTACAACGTTCCCCGTGACGTCAACATGTCGCACGACAAGTCGGGTGCGTGAACTGTACCGGGGCCTTAACACTGCCAAGCATTTAACAAGCACAGCTGTTTATTCGTGTAGCCTATGACAGAAGCGAGGTGTTCTCGCATTGTGCACTACCTTCGATATCCCAGATCATTAGGCTCCATGTCCATAAAGTAGCGAATGCGCGACTGACTTTTTCAGTCAGTCACGCATGGCGCAATTGGGTGCTGAATTTAGGAGAAATTATGTTTTGCGCTCGACCACACCTCCTGTATTGCAGGCGCATCGCCACCTAATATGTCGGAAGTTAACAAGTGAGAAATGTGCATTTTTACTTTTTTGACCCGACCCACCCGCAATATTTAGAAAAAACTATTAGGCCTACCCAAATCCGCCCGACCCGCGGGTAAACCCGCGGATATCCGCGGGTAATGGGCTGAACCGCGCATCACTATTCACTGTACACTCGATGTA
This sequence comes from Sardina pilchardus, assembly GCF_963854185.1. Lineage (NCBI taxonomy): Eukaryota > Metazoa > Chordata > Actinopteri > Clupeiformes > Clupeidae > Sardina > Sardina pilchardus. The sequence goes on along the minus strand of NC_084994.1, from coordinate 32,783,175 downwards.
CCACAATGCTTTGTGGTTTTACATGTGTATTTTTCCTGATCCAATCAGATGTCTTTGTTTGTTTGCTTTTGTTTGAATTATTTTATCTACCAATGGTTATTAGTTATTGCATTATGCCCGCGAAGTCGCGGGGAATACGAACATTCCATCTCCTCACAGAGCGAGAGGCTCGTCAGTCCCAGGCCGGAGCTGACAGTGAGAGGTCCCGTCAATATGCTCCCCTGGTGATTAGTGGAGACTTAGGTAGGCCTGCTGCCTACCCGGCCCACGAACTGTAGCCATGAGTCATCTGTTGGAGGGAGTGAATCCATCGTCGCCTCCGGACAACTGCGTTTCCTCCGGTGCTGAGCCCACCGGCGGACTGTCCTGTGAGTGAGGGACGCTGTCACTCCTCCTTCGTTGCTGCCACCCGGCGACTGACTTCTCCTCCGGTGCTGGGCCCACCGGCGGACCGATCACCCTGCTGCCGTTGGCTAGCTGGAGCAGCTTGCCTCCCGTCTGCCCTGGACACCGGTTCGGCCGAGTGGAGTGGAAATCTCCGTCGTGAGTACATGTATACTGATACACACACACACTCGGTTGTCGCCATGAGCGACCAAGGAAAATCGGACGTTCAGCGCAGCGGTTGTCCTGCCCGCGGCTCCGAGAGCTGCCACCGTGCTATTGGCAATTTATTTTATGCAACCACCATTAGTTTAATGAACACTGTTGTTTTCCCACTTTATACATTTTAATTAGTTCTGTAAGAGTACATTTAATGCACGAGCTTTAGGGTGAGTGTAGTATTTTACAGTGGAGGCACCGCGCTATTACTATTTAATTATTCTCTTGTTGTTTAAATGCTAGCCTACTGGAAATCAGGGATGTTTCAGCCAGCTCACCACACCACCGCTGAGAGCTCGGGATCCTGTTTAGCGCCACTGCTTCTATAGCCTGTTTTACATTGCCTGTAACCAGTGCCTTATAATAGCACACCTGTCAAGATGGGGTTACACAAGTATGGCTGGTATGACAAATAAACTTAAACTTGATGCTTATACTTAAATTTGAACTTGAATGTGTAGATAAGATGTCTGTGAAATGTGTGTCTTTCAGAGTAGTGTTTCAGTCAATATTGGCACAACAACAAAAAACGAATGTTTCACAAATTCATATCTTGATTCTAGTGCCCAAAAAGTAGCATTAGAATACAGTATGCCAAAGTGTGAATGTATAAATAAGACCTCTGTGAACTCTGTGTCTTTCAGAGTTTTACAGACCTCAGTTTCTCCAGTCGACAGTTTGGGTTTCTAAGACCAGATAGCCAATTTTCTTCTGATGTTTGCAGATCACAGCCGCTCATGTCCAACTCACTCAGTTGAGAAAGATATGACCCCGAAACAGAGATCACAACCATAGAGGAGCTGTCTTTGAGTCTACAGCTGATGAGTCTACAGTGAGAGAGGGAAACACTGTAAGCAACAGGTCCTCTTCACTCTCTATATTCCAAACACAAAATGACAGAATATAGGATGCATACTGTTTATTAGATCAAACAGAAAACACCAGTCTGTGTGCACTGTGCAAAATACAGACCTCACTTTACAGTCTTGATTCAGTGGTTGATGGAGCAGTTCTCCTCCACAGTCCAGAAGCTCACTGTCACTGATGTCCAGCTCTCTTAGGTGGGAGTTCGCCCACTGAAGAGTCAAGGCCAAAAATCTTCCTCTCAGTTTACAGCCAACAAGTCTGTAAACATACAGAATCAACAGATAATCGCAAATTAGTGAGATCAGATGATATTATTGTCTACATCTTTAGCTAACATAGACTGATGACTACTAAAGATCATTCTGATTCATCCAGGACTGTTGGTTTTCACCCAGCAAGTCTACCAGTGAGTCAGTAAAAGAGCTGTAAAACTGTATTATGGGTCCCAACACCCTTACACAGCTAATATCTATTTAAGTGTAACAACTTCACACTTTTGATTGAGGGAAAAATCACGTCCATTGGTAACAGAGAGGTTATAACAGGGATGGGCAAACTTTTTGGCTCAAAGGCCACATTGAATTTTGCTGAAGCCAAAGCTTATTCCCACAGGCCATACAATTGTTAAACTCTTTGTAACTGGCACCCAAGTTGTATATTATCACTATTAAGGCCAGACATATTCCGCTTAGTTTACAGCCCACAAGTCTATAAAAGAATAAAGCATGTAACGAAAGATTACAAATAGTGAAATCAGAGATATCAATGCTAGAGTAAAACACTGATAATGATATTGAATGGTTAACACAGTCTACAGTTGCAGTAACAGTAATTTAAATGGGACATATCAGCAGGGAGTGTTATACTGTATACCACCAACTGGGACCAAATCTCCCACATCAACATTAACACAACAATAAAAGATAATGTTTCACAAATTCATGTCTTGATTAACCCCATAACAGTGAGATTCACAATTTCTGTCCACTTCAACAACAACTTCAAGACCTCTGTGAATTCTGTGCCTTTCAGTGTATTACTGACCTCAGTTTTTCAAGTTGGCAGTTTGAATCTCTAAGACCAGAGAGCAGCTTCTCTTCTGATATTTGCAGATCACAGCCACCCATGTCCAACTCACTCAGTTGAGAAATATATGACTGCAGAACTGAGACCACAACCTCAGAGGAGCTGTGTTTGAGTCTACAGCTGATGAGTCTACAGTGAGAGAGGAAAACACTATAAGCAACATGTCCTTCATGCTCCCTATAATCCAAAATATAAAATGCCAACGAATAAAAGATGGACAGTTTTTAGATCCCATAGAATGCACCAGTTTGTGTGCACTGCGCAAAAATACAGACCTCACTTTGCAGTCTTGATTCAGTGGTTGATGGAGCAGTTCTCCTCCACAGTCCTGAAGCTCACTGTCACTCATGTCCAGCTCTCTTAGGTGGGGGTTTGCCCCTGTGTGAGCCAAGGCCAAAAATCCCCCTTTCAGTTTACAGCCAACAAGTCTGTAAACACATAAATCATGTCACAGAGAATCACAAATAGTAAAATCAAAGAGGGTATATCAATTCAAAAGTAAAACACAGATGCTGGTACTGTACCGCACAGTCTACGGTTAACAACAATACATTTCCATTCAGTCTTTATTTCAGACTCACCGCACAGTCCACAGCAACAATTAAATAATAAATAGAGTAGAATACAGTAAAGAATAAAACATAATAAAATAACCATCTCATAGCACTAGTAATTGAAACATACCAGATCAATGTATCAGAAACAACCAATAAATTAGTCAGTCTACAGTATACAGTAGGTTCTCTTGCTAGTGTTTTCTAAGCCTGGATGAGTAACTGCTCAGCTCACAGCTCTACTGTAACAATATTACTGACCTCAGCGTCTCCAGTTTGCAGTTTGGACTCAGAAGAGCAGAGGCCAGTTTTTCTCCTGACTTCTGCAGGTCATTCTGACTCAGGTCCAGTTCTCTTAAGGGGGAGTTTGCAGACTGCAGAGCTGAGGCCACAATCTCACAGGACTTCTCTGTTAATTTACAGCCAGCAAGTCTACAATAGAAAGGCAATATGTCAAGTCCTAATACAGTTAAAACAACACTGTGTAGTGTTAGTCCATCTCTGGTGTCACACATTTCTCTTGTCTGATGTAAATGTTGTAGTAAACAATGTGAATTGTGGAAGACTGTTCTCAAAGTTGTGAATGTAAACAAACACCTTTAAACTAGCCTGACTACGTCATCCTCACAATAGGCAGGGCTAACGTTTGGCTGCACCCAGGCTACCTTTAAACCATGCTACTGTATCTATAGCAACACCTCCTTATAAAAGTGTAATTTAAAACATAATCCATTCTGACAACAGAACAAGACTTTCAAAAATGTAGCACAATTTGTTAATGTAGAACATAACTCACAGAGCCTTTCTGCAGCATCTCACCGCTGGAACCAGTCTCCTGCGACCTTCTGGAGAGGTTTTGTATTTGTTCAGATCAAACTCATCCAGCACCTCATCAGACATCAGAAGCACATGAGCCAAAGCTGAGCAGTGAGCCAGTGTGAGCTGTTTCACGGCACCTTTCTCTGCCTTCAGGAAAGCCTGGATTTCATCATGAACAGAAGAGTCATGCATTTCCACCAGGCAGTGGAACAGATTGATGCACCTCTCGGGGGAGATATTTGGTCTCTGCATTATCTTCAGGTTCTTGATTGTTTTCTTCACACTCTCTGGACTGCTGTGTGTGTGTGTCAGGAGGCCAAGCAAAAGTCTCTGATTTGACACAAGAGAAATGCCATGAAGGAAGCGAACAAACAAATCAAGGTGTCCATTCTTGCTTTCCAAAGCTTTGTTCACTGCATTCTTCAGCAGGTCATCGAGAGGCACATCTGGCAAAGACTTCCTGCTAATAAATGGTTTCAGGACCTCCATGTTCTTATTCAAGAAGGAGGCAAACAAATGAAGTGCAGCAAGAAACTCTTGGATGCTGAGATGGACAAAGCAGTAGACCTTCTTGTGTTGAAACACACATTCCTCCCTGAAGATCTCAGTGCACATGCCAGAGTACACTGAGGCTTCACTGACATCAATGCCACAATTTCTCAGGTCTTCCTCATAGAACATGAGATTGCCGCTCTCCAGATGCTTGAAAGCCAGCTCTGCCAGTTTCAATATGACACCCTTGTGTGAATCCAGGAGCCTCTGTCTATCTGTCTCATTTTCCTCTTGATACTTCTGGTTCTTCCTGGTGGTCTGGATGAGCAGAAAGTGTATGAACATTTCAGTCAGTGTTTTAGGGGCTTCCTTCCCGTCATCCTGTTCCAGTATCTGCTGAAGGACAGTGGCTGAGATCCAACAGAAGACTGGCATGTGGCACATGATGTGGAGACTCCTGGTTGCTGTAATGTGTGAGATGACTCTGTTGGCTTGATTCTGATCACTGATCCTCTTCCTGAAGTACTCTTCCTTCTGTGGGTCATTAAACCCTCGTACTTCTGTCACCTGACTGACGCACTGAGAAGGGATCTGACTGGTTGCTGCTGGTCGGGAGGTTATCCAGAGGAGAGCAGAGGGAAGCAGTGTTCTGTGAATGAGGCTCGTCATCAGCACATCAACTGATGATGTTTGTGTTACATCAGACAATGTCTGGTTCCCTTGGAAATTCAGAGGAAGTCTACTCTCATCCAGACCATCAAAGATGAACACAATGCAGCAGTCTTTGTATTCACCATTCTTTAGCTCTCTAAGCTCAGGGTGGAAGTCAAGCAGGAGCTGGTGAAGACTGTACTCATCATGTTTGACCAAATTCAGCTCACGGAATGGAAGCACAAACATGAAATCTACATCCTGGTTAGCTCTCTCCTCTGCCCAGTCAAGGATGAACTTCTGCACTGAGACTGTTTTTCCAATGCCAGCAATCCCTTTGGTCATCACAGTTCTGATGTGTCTCTCCTGTCCAGGTAAGGGCTTGAAGATGTCATTACAGTTGATTGCTGTGTCTTCTGTGGTTTGTGGCCTGGATGCTGACTCTACCTGCCAAACCTCATGCTCATTATTCACCCCTTCACTCTCTCCCTCTGTGATGTAGAGCTCTGTGTAGATCTTGTTCAGGAGTGTTTGAGTCCCTGACCTTATGATGCCTTCACATATGCTCTCAAACCTCCTCTTCATGCTGGCTTTATGAGTCATCAGTACTCTGGTCAGGACATCATCTGTTTGGCATTAAACAAACAAACAAACAAACAAACGCAACATAATTCATAACTAATTAGTAAGTGTTAAAAATTGTGCTATCTTAACAATTAATAGTGTATAACATTTGAATTTATTCCAAATAAATGGTATTTTTATCCAAGCACAAGTCCTGCTCTTGGACACATATCTTCTAGACTCACCTGTTTGTTTGGCCCTTTTGACTGGAGCATGCTCAGTTTGCAGATGGGTGCTGGCTCCCATGACTGTGTGCTCATCTAAAGAAGGCTGTGGAGAGATCTGTGCCGTGTGGATGTGTGGATAAAGAGGGTGCTGGATGTGTGGATGATTAAGCTGCCCCATGGTTGAGTTTGAGTACTGAGGACGCTGCCCCGTGTCTGTGTGTGGGTATGGACCTTGTGCCATGTTTGCAGATGGGTTCAGATGAAGTGCCATTTCACTGTGTTGGTATGACGAAGGTTGTGCCATGGCTGTAGGTGGGTATAGGTGAGGTTGTGCCATGGCTGTAGGTGGGTATAGGTGAGGTTGTGCCATGGCTGTAGATGGGTATAGGTGAGGTTGTGCCATGGTTGTAGATGGGTATAGGTGAGGTTGTGCCATGGTTGAAGGTGGGTAGAGGTGAGGTTGTGCCATGGCTGTAGATGGGTATAGGTGGGGCTGTGCCATGGCTGTAGATAGGTACAGGTAAGGTTGTGCCATGGTTGTGTCAGGGTTTGTAATGGGTTGTGTTCTGGGTCTCTTTCTGCACTGGGGGCAGCTGTAGTCTCCTGATGCACCAGACTGGCTCCAGTAGCTGCTGATGCACTGCCTGCAGAAACTGTGTCCACAGCTGGTGATGACCGGGTCCCTCAGGAGCTGCTCACACACTCCACACATGGACTGATCCTGGGTCAGGATGTTCCTAAACCGACAACAGGGATAATTGCACAGAAAAACACATCATCATCAAGTCAATAAAAGTGCCTGCACACGTAGAGCCATATGGCCACATTAACACACATTAAAAAGGATTTGTGCTGTTACAGTAATTTGGGTCAAATTTGTCTCCAGTCTTCAAGTTAGGGGAAATAAGCCCCCTGTTGTTCCCGACTTCAAGAAAGCAGCCAACTTGAAGAACGAGACTGGAGTGTGTTTGTAAATTCCTGCTGTGTGATTAACTCTCTCTCTCTCTATATCTCTCTCTCTCACTCTCACACACTCTCACACACTCTCTCTCACACACACACACACACACACACACACACACACACACACACACACACCCCTTGTATATGGAAACAAAAAGCTGAAATCTCACTTTGGATCAGACTGTGGTGGTCCACTGCTGAAATTGGGATATTGTCCCATGGACCGGTCACTCTTCATGGACACACAGCTGGGCACTGGAGACACTGGTCTGTGTGTCTGTGGTCTGGTTACATAAGAAGACAAAAACATAATATATTGAGCCAACACATCTCCATAATATTAACACAGGATAGCATGTCTACCCTTGCTTCAAATGCATACACAAAAACTCAATGGCACACGTGTGCACACACACACACACACACACACACACACAAGTGCACACACTTACTCACTAAGGAAGTCTCTCTCTCTCTCTCTCACACACACACACACAAACACACAAACATTCTCGCTCACACATACACAAACTAGTTCTCCTCTCTCCTCTCCCCCATCACACTCTCTCTCTCTCTCACACACACACACACACACACTCACACACACACACACACACACACACAGCTGTCTAGTCTTGATATGGATACAAAAAGGTGAAATCTCACTTTGGATCAGACTGTGGTGGTCCACTGCTGAAATTGGGATATTGTCCCATGGACCGGTCACTCTTCATGGACACACAGCTGGGCACTGGAGACACTGGTCTGTGTGTCTGTGGTCTGGTTACATAAGAAGACAAAAACATAATATATTGAGCCAACACATCTCCATAATATTAACACAGGATAGCATGTCTACCCTTGCTTCAAATGCATACACAAAAACTCAATGGCACACGTGTGCACACACACACACACACTAGGGATGTCACGAGAACCGATACTTGCGATACCTCTCGATTCTAAAATGAAAAAACATGCCTATTTTTTTGAAGCACCGTAAGCACCGACGCCAGCATAAGCATCGGTGCTGCGACTCTTCCGGAACTGATGGGGGCAATAGGCTACAGTGTTTCCCACACATAGACTAATTTGTGGCGATGCGCCACAGATTCAGCACCGGCCGCCACATATTGTTTGTTTTTATTTATTTATCTATTTTTTAAAGGTATTGAAAAACACGCAACATTCGTTAAGCTGAATTTCCTTTCCCTGCTCTCCCTCTCTGTCACTCACGCGTCTGTCTCTCATGCACACACACACACACACACACACACACACACACACACACACACACACACACACACACACACACACACACACACACACACACACACACACACACACACACACACACACACACAGCCTCTCTCCTCCATGCACACAGCGTCTGTCTCCATGAAAACCAACCAGATCATTCCTGGAAGCGTGGTCGTACTGATGCACCTGACGCTGTCCGGGTGGAAGCATATTCTTCCGCAACTTTTGTAGATTATACGTGCAACTTTACCAAACAGTAGAGTAAAAGTAAACTTCTTCTCCTTGGCCCGCTCTCGTACGTGCTCAATGGACACCCGCCCACGACATGCACATTTAATCCAAATAAAACATTCACAATCGTGAACGCAATGACGCACAGAAGACGACTAGCTAAATTGCTGTTTAA
>NC_084994.1:32737183-32769683 GCF_963854185.1 Sardina pilchardus | reverse complement strand
CACCTTGGATAAGACAGCACTCTTCCTGTGCTGACCCCCTGATGCCCATCAGTGACGGGCTCCTCATTCTTCAGGGACACGTGGCTGGACACGGCACGTGCTGCTCTGCCTGTCTGATTTCCACCAACAGCATCCTCTCCGTCTTGAGGGAAATCCATCCTAATCAATCAATAAGAAAATAAACAGAGAGGGAAAGAGAAAGGTGAGCAATCTTCTCTACAAAGAGAGATGAATAAATATATATTTCTGATGAGAGGTTCCTCAGAAAACACTTACTTTTAACAGCTACATGGACCAATCAGATCTGTGGATCCATTTCTGCTCCAACAATAGCAGACATGTTGATAGAGATCAGGAAACCACTGACAGAGGAAGTAGCCTTGGCCTACGATGAAAATCAATATGAACACTTAAATATGAAACCATTCCCACCACTACTTGTACTATCACAATTAATAACCTTCGAGCCGGTGCTAAGTAGGCTACTATTATTTTGTTGCCAGTTCGCTGAAAGGTGTGTTGCTCTGACTGTGTCTGTTGTTAAACTTTAACGCTCTAAAGTACACTCCAGGAATGGACATTTTGGACAATTTAGGCAGATAGACGTCATAAAAAATAGTAATAAACTATAAGTTATGATTTATCCAGCTCAGGCATTAAAGGTATTTTTCCCCATATGTCTTTTTGCTGAATGTATGCAACCCTGTTACCAATACATAGGAGTCTGGAAAAGTGTGTTAATTATGTTAAATTAAAGAAATACATGAGTTGTCATAATGCCACTCAATATCTTTAAATAAAATACCCTGGTAACTATAACAATAACCCTATCACTCTACTACAAGTAGCCTACAGTCACAGGGTTGTGAATCAATGCTTCAGCCTTTCCCTCAAGAATAAGCTACATTTAGCTAGGTTTATTTGTTAAGGTCAAGTACCAATGATGTTTTACACAATGCATAACATACACATTATTAAACATTATTCTATAGAAGAGACGAATAGGTTATAACACTGCTACATAATACTGGCAGTAGGACTACAATTAGCCTACATGTAGATTAGGACTGACTCTGAGGTGAAGGCTGTGCTTTTGAATGGACAACTTCGATAAAAGGCAGTGATTTTTTTATCAGCAGGGGGAGCACGTCGGCCTACTTTTGAGGCTTAGAATAAAACAAGGAAAAGTTAATTCAAATAATCTCTGATGCTCATTCCAAGATGTCGTGATGTCTTATTTCAGACATAGGGTAACAAGAAGCTGGGCCTATAGGCCTAAAGTAGGATAGTCTACATACAGCAATTTCGTGTCGTTGTTCGGTGGGCCGTTTCTACCTAGCCTACCTGTCTAGGCCTTTGCTTAATTAAAGATAGGCTACATAATTTATTTACATTTAGGCTACATTTCGGTTGATCCATTTGACTGACTAGGCCTACTTTAGGCCTATTTGACTGAAGTCGCAACGCAAATTAGCCCAAGATAAATTCAGAGTCTGAAAAATGTTAACGTTATGATTATGAAACGTAGACCTGAGCCTAGTCAACGAACAAATCCATGACGTCTCCGACAGGTGTCCCTCTCTAAATTATCGCCAGGCCACGAAACCGACATCAATGGACATTATTTGTAATCGATCACAACCTTACTGTACATTTACCTCACTTTATCTACTTACCTTCACAAAACGTCCAAAAATGTCCTCGCCCTAACACCGGTCCCTTGAGATTTACTTTCGATTTCACTTGTTCCGCATTCATCACGTGGGCAAACACCACGTCTGCGGTCTGTTCCCTTTGTCCTTGAGCCAAAGGAGTTGGTCGATTGAAATAAAACTCATTGTGATTTTTGGACAAGAGTTAGAAAATTGAGCGATATTGTAAAGGTAGTAGCATTGTCTGTGTTATCAACCTGTAGCTTAGTATATTTATGCATAGCCTACTGTAGGTTCACATACTGTACTAGTCACGTGGCTGTAAGTTAGACACACACACTCACCCACGCACACGCACACATCATGCACATGCGCGCGCGCGCGCACACACACACACACACACACACACACACACACACACACACACACACACACACACACACACACACACACACACACACACACACACACACACACACACACACAGTGTCTACCTTGTAAATGGATACAGAAACTGTATTCTCACCTTGGATCTGATTGTGGGCGTCCACTATTATTGAAACTGTCTGTGGTTCTATGACTGACTTTCATTGTGTGAATAATGTCACATAGTCTGTGCACGTAGTCACGTAGCTCTGACAGCTAGTTTCATGTCCCCTCCTGTCGAGGGTTGTCAGCTTTGGATGTATTTTCATTTTCTGTAAATGTTTTTGACTTGCTTGTGTTGAAGTTGAAAACCAGTGTTGGTTTGTAGGTTGTAATGTAATAGTGTGATAATTACATGCATACATAATACATACATGTCGCTCAGAACTGTGCTTATAAAATGGTCAACACTACACTCTTGTGGTCATGAAGTGCTACTGCAACTCCTCATGATCTTCCTTTACTGTAACTGTCACAGTGTCCAAATATATAGGCCTATAGAGTAAAAAAAAAAAAAATATATATATATATATATATATATATATATATATATACAGTATATACATATTTCATGTCTGACTACAGTAAATTACCATCCACTTCAGACCTGCTCTTATCCTTACCCACCGTCATCTCAACAGACTCTAAAATGTCATCTCCATTATGAGTCTCCAAACCTGTATTGTGTGTGTGTTCTTTACAGGACAAATTCTAAAGTATTTTTCTATTTATTTTGTACATTTTTCATCACAACCCCCCCCCCCCCCCCCCCCCTGCAAAACTGGCCAAAAACATTTTTATCAACAACTCTTCATCTGGTCTGTGATGTTGTATTTTGTCATCTACAAGTCATTGTACTTGTAGTGATCAACAGTATGTGGTCATCTACAAGACTTTGCTTTGATTTATATTCTTAAAAGCAAATACTTCTGTACTTCAACTTAAGTAAAACTCTGCCTTAGCAACTTCCACTTGGAGTAATATTAGTGAAGGTGTATCTCTATTTCACTTCAGTAAAGGAGTTGTGCACCTGTATTGTAGTAATATTAGTGAAGGTGTATCTCTATTTCACTTCAGTAAAGGAGTTGTGCACCTGTATTGGAGTAATGTTAGTGAAGGTGTATCTCTATTTCACTTCAGTAAAGGAGTTGTGCACTTGTAATGTAGTAATATTAGTGAAGGTGTATCTCTATTTCACTTCAGTAAAGGAGTTGTACTTGGTCCAGCTCTGCATTGTGACATGGAGCTCAGAGTGAGGTCTGGGGCAGCAGGGGCGCTGGACAACTTGGGAGGGTGTGGTGAGCCGAGCGATCAGCTGGGCAGAGTTCTGGAAGCTGCCACAGGCTCGGCTCAGTTTCCTCATCAGGGCAACACACGACACCCTCCCGAGCCCTCAACACCTCCACCAATGGCTTGGAGCAGAGCAACCCTGTGACCTCTGCGGGCCCATCAATGCCTCACTCACTCCAGCATGTTCTGTGGGGCTGCAGAACAGCACTGACAGGGTCGGCTCAGATGGACACACCACCAAGTGCTCAGGAAGCTGGCAGAGGTGCTGGAGAAAAGTGGGCAGGAGGCAAACAAGCAGAGTCCATCAGAGAGCCCACGCAGGATCCACTTCCTCAGGCAGGGGGAACCCGCAATGCAGACCAGCAAGAGACCACCCGCCAAGCTACTAACACCAGGGGCGGTGTGGAAGATGGAAGTAGACCTGGGTAGGCAGCTCCAGTTCCCACAGGAGATATGCAGCAGCACCTTAAGACCAGACGTGCTGCTGTGGTCTGCAGCTGTGAAGGCAGCAATACTGATGGAGCTGACAGTGCCATGGGAGGAGGGACTGGAAGCTGCCTACGAGAGAAAGAAGGCCAAGTATGCAGACCTGGTGGCGGAGTGCAGAGAAAGTGGATGGAGTGAGTGTGAGGCTGTAGCCGGTGGAGGTGGGAGCCAGAGGCTTTGTGGGCAGATCAACATCACACCTGCTCAAGGACCTGGGACTACGTGGAGACACACTGAGCACATCCACCAAACAGCTCTCTGAGGAAGCTGAGAGAGCAAAGCCACTGGTAGGCTACATAAAACACACATCACACACACACACATACAACTCGTACCTGTTACGTCATGAGGTGGCAGGCCACATAAAACACACATCGCAAGCGTACCTGTGTTGGATTCTTTAGTGGTTTGCGTTGTGTTTCAGTTTCAATGTTCTAATGTCTGAATTGAAGCTGTTCAATGAAGCTTGACGGCTGGATCAGGATCGGCGATTGAATGATGATTTATTGTAGTTGGTACAATCAGTGAATAACAGAACACAGTCTAAGTCTCGCTCAGTAAAATGAACAAAGTCCTCGTAGTGTGAATTGCTATCAAAAGCGTGACGCACAGTACCTTCACGACGATGCTGCACGGTTGGCTTCTCGATTCGTCTCCGAGTCACATCCCAAATACAAATTTAGTTATACATTCTAACAGTAAACAAGTCCACGTATAGGCAACAAGTTAGGAAACCTGTTCAGACACGATGGCTCCGGCCCTCGGCCCATGTTATCTGGAAGTTCCAAGCAACAAACTCTGACGTAAACAGGCCTACTTGTGCACCTAATATCAGAGCTTAGAGCTTGTCCTATTCTATGATGAACACATCAGAATACAGTACGAATACCCCAGAATTCAACACCTGTTATGTCATGAGTGTGGTAGGCTAGAGAAAACACACATCACAAACACACACACACACACACACACACACACACACACACACCCTGTACCCGTTACGTAATGAGTGTGGTATGCTACATAAAACACACATCACACACACACACACACACACACACACACACACACACACATCCTGTACCTGTTACGTAATGAGTGTGGTAGGCTACATAAAACACACATCACACACAAACACATACACATAAACAAACATATCAACAAAGAACAAAGTCCATGATCAATGGTGACTATAAAAAGTCAGTAGTGCATATGATCTTGAAAAGTCCAACAGCCAGTGACTGGGCTGTAGCTTGATGCTCTTGAAACAGTCCTAACTTAATGCTCAATATGAAGTCCATGGGCAATGGGCAGTTTAGGCCTCAGGGAAGAGGACGCCCCTGCCGTGCACAGTCCAACACAGGCACCGCTGGAGGTGCGACAGGCCTAGATGGAGACGGAGGCAAAAGCCAACTCCTTCATCAAATGGCTGGGCCTACCGCGCTGCTTCTCAGCTGCTGGCCTGTATGGATGGAGCTCACTCCAGCTCCCCCTGAACTCCATCACCCTGGGCTACAGGCAGGAGAAGGCAAGGCTGGGGATGGAGCTAAGGGACTCCTCCCACAGGGCAGTGGCTGATGCAAACGCCAGAGTGGAGACTGGAAGGAGGTGGAGGAGGCGCAAGGAGGAGGTGCAGAAGCTGATGGGGAGACTGCAGCATCAACACGTGCTGGCCACGGTCCACTCCGCTGCAACGTGATCTCAAAGTCAAGGTAGTACAACCTTGTACGAAAATTCGTGTCACGATAGATAGTACAAATCTGTACGATTTAATGCAATGTGAACCACGCCCCCATTCTCCGATGATCTTTCAGCCATATTGGATGCTGGGTTCACACGAAATTTACTATTGATTTAATTGTATCGACAGTGGATAATTTACTGTATTCCATGTCATGAATGACCACAATTTTGAAACGTTGATAAATTATATCACAGTTTTCTCGTCTTAGATGAAAGCATGAGTCATGAGTTATCCTAGTTTATGATTGCGAAGGTGTTTCTCCGTCAGATTTGTTAGCACATTGTTAGCACAGCGAGGTGTCACGTGACGGCTTGGCGTAAGATTGTACGCCACTTACGCTATTTGGTGTGCCATTTTACCATGCATTTTACACATTTAAGGCTTTTAGCGTCTTACTGTACGCTGTTTGGCCATGGAGAACAACGCATCCCAGCTGCCACACGTTAACAGCCGAATCAAAACGAAAATATCCGAGCAGCTACGGATTGAAACGAAGTCCGAAAAGAAAACGACAGCAAGGTGAGTTGGTTGCATCTTGCATGTGACAGCAGACAAGATTTGCGTGGTAATAATGTGTATGAACATCTGAGCTCTTATATTATATATTGTGACAAGTAGGCTAGTAGGCTACGGCTGCACATCTATATGCTTTTCTGTCGATAGCCAGCTAGAATGTTATACCCTAATAATAACAGCTAATGCTAGCTTGCAATAAGAAACATATTGGAAACGTAATTTTCGCATACGTCTTGCATTGATGTGGCCATTATGGCCATTTTAATTGCATGTAGTATGTTATTGAGCTATATTGACAATACAAAATTATATACCACGTCGTTTATTCAATGTTGCCATACATAAAGCGAGTGATAATGATAAAGTTATCAGACAGGCATGTGCAATCGAATCTAAACTGCAGATTAGGCGGCGAACATAAGAGGGTGATGGGATACTGCACTGATCACTTAAAGAACACTTTATGTTTGTATATTTTATAGATCAGTGGGTTGCTGTCATGTGACAGCCACACACAAAAAAACGGAAATGCATCATAGAGCGAGAGCAAGCCATGTGGGGTAAACATGTAATAATGTTGTTGTTGTTTTGATTTTGTTTTTAAATAATGTTTTTTTTTTTTTTTTTTTTAAATAGTGCATTTCTTCAGCGTACCAAATAGTACAATGCAGCTTTTAATGTCCAAAGTAGCCTACCGGTACTGTATTATTTTCCTGCATAAGAACTACAATAGGCTACTCCAGTATTTGAATAAATACCCACAGCAGTTTTACCCTTGTCTCACCTATACAATGTCTATGAATTGCAGTAGTGATAAAAATGAAAAAGGAAAGGAAGGTGTCCTGATGTGTTGTTTAAGGATTATGGTCCTGCAATGTTTTCTAGACAAATCTTTATGTCTTTTTTTGTTTTCATTTCATCATGTTTTCACAGATCCTTGCTCCTGATATCCTGATGATACTGTCCTGTATGACTCCAACAGAACACTCACAGAAAGGAGAGCAGTGTCATACTACAAGATAACTAGCAACAAACCCTTGTTTGTCCTTGTTTGGCTACTCATTTGTCTACTTCCTGAAGAGGAGCATGCTAGCCTCGACACCTCAGTTCTTGCTTCCATTAACAGCTGTGTTATGGAGTGCATCCTCACATCATGGTCTACTGCAGCAGGTGGATACGGAAGACAATTGGTAGGTATTTTGCATCACTTTTACCTAACTTTTACTGTGGTTTGGCTATGGGACATATGGTTGTTGCTACACTAAATATAGGCCCATATTGTAGATTGAGAAACCAACTGTACAGTTGATACATTTTGGCCTATACTATTAAGGGTCAGCTGAATTGACCACCTATACCATATATTTTCTGAAAGCCTATAGCCTCTAGATGTCGGCATCAGGAATTACGGCATGTCCTTCCTGAGCCATACATTTTCTGTGAATTTGCTTTGCCTTTCAGCAAATATACAAAATAGAACCATGTATAGATTTATGTTGTCCAAAGGTTGCAGGAAGGTGGGATATGTTCTAATGTATATTAAATCACATCTATAACTGACAAGCTTTCAGAAAATATATGGTTTGGTTAGGTGAAATTGCTCTGCCTTTGAGTTGGACCTCAAATCGTATCATATGTGTACCTCGTTCGCCAATATGCAGAATAGAATGATGTATAGATTTATGTTGTCCAAAGGTTGCAGGAAGATGGGATATGTTCTAATGTATGTTAAATCACATCTATAACTGACAAGCTTTCAGAAAATATATGGTTTGGTTAGGTGAAGTGGCTTTGCCTTTGAGTTGGACCTCAAATCGTATCATATGTGTACCTCGTTTGTCACTATGCAGAATAGAGTCATGTATAGATTTATGTTGTGCAAAGGTTGCAGGAAGGTGGGATATGTTCTTATGTATGTTGAATCACATCTATAACTGACAAGCTTTCAGAAAATATATGGTTTGGTTAGGTGAAATGGCTTTGCCTTTGAGTTGGACCTCAAATCGTATCATATGTGTACCTCGTTCGTCAGTATGCAGAATAGAGTCATGTATAGATTTATGTTGTGCAAAGGTTGCAGGAAGGTGGGATATGTTCTCATGTATGTTAAATCACATCTATAACTGACAAGCTTTCAGAAAATATATGGTTTGGTTAGGTGAAATTGCTCTGCCTTTGAGTTGGACCTCAAATCGTATCATATGTGTACCTCGTTCGTCAGTATGCAGAATAGAGTCATGTATAGATTTATGTTGTGCAATGGTTGCAGGAAGGTGGGATATGTTCTAATGTATGTTAAATCACATCTATAACTGACAAGCCTTCAGAAAATATATGGTTTGGTTAGGTGAAATGGCTTTGCCTTTGAGTTGGACCTCAAATCGTATCATATGTGTACCTCGTTCGTCAGTATGCAGAATAGAGTCATGTATAGATTTATGTTGTGCAAAGGTTGCAGGAAGGTGGGATATGTTCTAATGTATGTTAAATCACATCTATAACTGACAAGCTTTCAGAAAATATATGGTTTGGTTAGGTGAAATGGCTTTGCCTTTGAGTTGGACCTCAAATCGTATCATATGTGTACCTCGTTCGTCAATATGCAGAATAGAGTCATGTATAGATTTATGTTGTGCAAAGGTTGCAGGAAGGTGGGATATGTTCTAATGTATGTTAAATCACATCTATAACTGACAAGCTTTCAGAAAATATATGGTTTGGTTAGGTGAAATTGCTCTGCCTTTGAGGTGGACCTCAAATCGTATCATATGTGTACCTCGTTCGCCAGTATGCAGAATAGAATGATGTATAGATTTATGTTGTGCAAAGGTTGCAGGAAGGTGGGATATGTTGTAATGTATGTTAAATCACATCTATAACTGACAAGCTTTCAGAAAATATATGGTTTGGTTGGGTGAAATTGCTCTGCCTTTGAGTTGGACCTCAAATCGTATCATATGTGTACCTCGTTCGTCAGTATGCAGAATAGAGTCATGTATAGATTTATGTTGTCCAAAGGTTGCAGGAAGGTGGGATATGTTGTAATGTATGTTAAATCACATCTATAACTGACGAGCTTTCAGAAAATATATGGTTTGGTTAGGTGAAATTGCTCTGCCTTTGAGTTGGACCTCAAATCGTATCATATGTGTACCTCGTTCGTCAGTATGCAGAATAGAGTCATGTATAGATTTATGTTGTGCAATGGTTGCAGGAAGGTGGGATATGTTCTAATGTATGTTAAATCACATCTATAACTGACAAGCTTTCAGAAAATATATGGTTTGGTTAGGTGAAATTGCTCTGCCTTTGAGGTGGACCTCAAATCGTATCATATGTGTACCTTGTTCGCCAGTATGCAGAATAGAATGATGTATAGATTTATGTTGTGCAAAGGTTGCAGGAAGGTGGGATATGTTGTAATGTATGTTAAATCACATCTATAACTGACAAGCTTTCAGAAAATATATGGTTTGGTTGGGTGAAATTGCTCTGCCTTTGAGTTGGACCTCAAATCGTATCATACAGTATGTGTACCTCGTTCGTCAGTATGCAGAATAGAGTCATGTATAGATTTATGTTGTCCAAAGGTTGCAGGAAGGTGGGATATGTTGTAATGTATGTTAAATCACATCTATAACAGACAAGCTTTCAGAAAATATATGGTTTGGTTGGGTGAAATTGCTCTGCCTTTGAGTTGGACCTCAAATCGTATCATATGTGTACCTCGTTCGTCAGTATGCAGAATAGAGTCATGTATAGATTTATGTTGTCCAAAGGTTGCAGGAAGGTGGGATATGTTGTAATGTATGTTAAATCACATCTATAACTGATGAGCTTTCAGAAAATATATGG
Organism: Sardina pilchardus; assembly: GCF_963854185.1. Lineage (NCBI taxonomy): Eukaryota > Metazoa > Chordata > Actinopteri > Clupeiformes > Clupeidae > Sardina > Sardina pilchardus. Next base: position 32,759,714 of record NC_084994.1, on the reverse strand, counting down.
TTTGGTTGGGTGAAATTGCTCTGCCTTTGAGTTGGACCTCAAATCGTATCATATGTGTACCTCGTTCGTCAGTATGCAGAATAGAGTCATGTATAGATTTATGTTGTGCAATGGTTGCAGGAAGGTGGGATATGTTCTAATGTATGTTAAATCACATCTATAACTGACAAGCTTTCAGAAAATATATGGTTTGGTTAGGTGAAATTGCTCTGCCTTTGAGGTGGACCTCAAATCGTATCATATGTGTACCTTGTTCGCCAGTATGCAGAATAGAATGATGTATAGATTTATGTTGTGCAAAGGTTGCAGGAAGGTGGGATATGTTGTAATGTATGTTAAATCACATCTATAACTGACAAGCTTTCAGAAAATATATGGTTTGGTTAGGTGAAATGGCTTTGCCTTTGAGTTGGACCTCAAATCGTATCATATGTGTACCTCGTTCGTCAGTATGCAGAATAGAGTCATGTATAGATTTATGTTGTCCAAAGGTAACAGGAAGGTGGGATATGTTGTAATGTATGTTAAATCACATCTATAACTGACAAGCTTTCAGAAAGCAGTTATTTTAGTATGGCCCTGAGTTATGATAGAAATTATATTGACACAAACAGAATGGTAATGGCATTTTTTCTGTTACCGTTTATTTAGGTCCAAACCATCTTGAAGCCTTTTGGACAGAGGAGCGGATGACCGAGCTGGTTAACCTCTACATAAATAGACACATGTCAAGTGGTATGTTTGTCTTTAGATGTAAAGAAATGAAATGTAAAGAAATGATGCAGACTACTGTGTCTGATTACACTTTAACACCTTTCTACCTCAACACTAATTCAGGGTTTATCAAGGCCCAAATATGCTGAGGAATACAGGCTGCCTTGGTGGCCTAAGGAGTCATGTCAATGATCAGCTGTTTGTTGAGGCAGCAGCAGCAGGAGCAGCACCAACAACAGAAGCAGCAGCAGCAGCCGGAGCAGCACCACCAGCACTATAAACGCCATCAGCAGCACCACCAGCACTATAAACGCCATCAGCAGCAGCGGCAGATTATAAAGAAGGATAACAATGAATACATGAAATCAGAGTGGGAAGTTGTGCTTTTATGTTTCATATATACTGTATAAATATATGCACCTTACTTGAGTGTCTCTACAATTTAATTATACTGCAATGCAATTAAAATAAAGGCATTAATTTAATTCATTTGTCATTTCAGTTTTTATTATTACATTCATTTCACCTGGGTGCCAGCCAAACTTAGCCCTTCCCACAACATTTCAGGTCGGGAAGTACGGTCTGGAATTGCGCCGTCAACTATGCTCGATCCAGAGCTGTTCGGACCAATGTGTACATGTTGTAAAAGATACGCAAGTTCATCTGAATGCTGTAGGCTATGTCTTAGTAAACATACATGTTCATGATTTGCATAGACAGGCAGGCCTTGATTGCACCTTAGGGTTACACCAGTTATGTTCATATAGACTGCACTCTGGCTATCGTCAGACAGTTTTCCATGCGCACAAGTTGATGAATCGAACCAACCACCTCATAACACCCATTTTGTGCCTGTTTCTCATTTCACATGTTTTGTGATAAATAAACATGATTTGCCAGTCAGTTTTGACCTACGTGACCGCCTTAAAAAGTACCATCTAGACAGCTATTCGGTTGAGTTTTCAGACAGTTTTGCATGCACACAAGTTGATGAACCATCTTCAGAAACTGATGGTTAGAGGGCATATTTTTGACATACGTTGATAAATAAACGTTTTTAAATCATACTCAAACCATTAAAACATCCATATTTTGACTGTTTATGATACACAGAGGTGTGCTGTACTGAAATACACCCAATTTCACTGATCTTACACACTGTGGGAATTTTTATCCACAACACATCCTCAGAAACTAATGTTTAGAGGGCATATTTTTGACATACGTTGATAAATAAAAGTTCTTAAATCATACCCAAACCATTAAACCATCCATATTTTGACTGTTTATGATACACAGAGGTATGCTGTACTGAAATAAACCCAATTTCACTGATCTTATGTGCAGTGGGAATTTTGATCCACAAGACATCTTCAGAAACTGATGTTCAGAGAGCTTATTTTTCACATAAGTCGATACACAAAAGTTCTTAAATCATACCCAAACCATTAAAACATCCTTTTTTTATTGATTATGATACACAGAGGTGTGCTGTACTGAAATAAACCCAATTTCACTGATCTTATGTGCAGTGGGAATTTTGATCCAGAAGGCATCTTCAGAAACTGATGTTCAGAGAGCATATGTTTTCACATAAGTCGATACACAAAAGTTCTTAAATCATACCCAAACCATTAAAACATCCATATTTTGATTGATTATGATACACAGAGGTGTGCTGTACTGAAATAAACTCAATTTCACTGATCTTATGTGCAGTGGGAATTTTGACCCAGAAGACATCTTCAGAAACTGATGTTCAGAGAGCATATTTGTCACATAAGTCGATACACAAAAGTTCTTAAATCATACCCAAACCATTAAAACATCCATATTTTGATTGATTATGATACACAGAGGTGTGCTGTACTGAAATGAACCCAATTTCACTCATCTTATATGCTGTGGGAATTCTGATCCACAAGACAGCTTTAGAAATTGACGTTAGAGAGCATATTTTTCACATAAGTTGATACACAAAAGTTCTTAAATCATACCCAAACCATTAAACCATCCATATTTTGACTGTTTATGATACACAGAGGTATGCTGTACTGAAATAAACCCAATTTCACTGATCTTATGTGCAGTGGGAATTTTGATCCACAAGACATCTTCAGAAACTGATGTTCAGAGAGCATATTTTTCACATAAGTCGATACACAAAAGTTCTTAAATCATACCCAAACCATTAAAACATCCATATTTTGATTGATTATGATACACAGAGGTGTGCTGTACTGAAATGAACCCAATTTCACTGATCTTATATGCTGTGGGAATTCTGATCCACAAGACAGCTTTAGAAATTGACGTTAGAGAGCATATTTTTCACATAAGTTGATACACAAAAGTTCTTAAATCATACCCAAACCATTAAAACATCCATATTTTGATTGATTATGATACACAGAGGTATGCTGTGTTGAAATAAACCCAATTTCACTGACCTTACCTGCCTTGGCAAGTTTGATGCTCTGGACATACTCAGAAACTACAATTCAGACACCCATATTGGCCAGATAGGCCTAAGTAAGTGTCACACTCATTGTTTCATGAAATGTTGACATGTGGCACATATTTTGATTCAGGGAGTGATAACAAACTTGTTAGTCAAATTTGAGACCTCCAGCTGCTTGTGTGTTGACAGGAGGCGGAGCCAAAGATTGGAAAATCTAGATTTCTAGGGGGCGCTATAGAGTCTGTGAATATGTGAGGTGTGGTTTTACTTCACTCATATATTTTATGTCATACATAGATGTCACATGCCAAATTTAGTCTGTCTATGAGGTATGTAAGTTAGAAATTCTAACCCTAGGTGTAGATGGTCATAATTTGCATAGGTCAGACAGGCCTTGATAGGATTACACCAGTTAACTCAAGATAGTGCCAGCATGTGGCACATATTTTGGTACAGGGGATGATAACAAACTAGTATGTCAAATTTGAGACAGCTAGTGGCTTGTGTGTTGCCAGGAGGCGGAGCCAAATATAGGAAATATTGGATTTCTAGGGGGCGCTATAGAGTCTGTGAATATGTAATGTGTGATTTTATCACACACTCATATTTAGTGTCATATACAGATGTCACATGCCAAATTTAATCAGTCTAAGGGGTATACAAGCTACAAATACCAACCCTAGGTATAGATGTCCTTGATTTGCATAGTTAGACAGGCCTTGATAAGGTTACACCAGTTATAAGCCGTGTTCAAGTTCAACTCCAAATGACCTTTTGCAGCAACGAGAGCTGCCGGTGGCAGCAGGGGCGGGGATGCAAACGCTGCTATGAAGTTGTACACTCTCTACTTCCCGTGGTCTAGACTTGACCATGTGACGAATCACGAGGCACGGACCCGCACGGACTCTTGTGGATATGGGGAGGCATCTAAACACCTGCACACACGTCAGGGATGTAAAAGCCAATTAGGGCAAAGACCTGACGTCATGAAGGCAGGGTCTAGGCTCCGCTGCTCTCCGCAGTACCTCCAGACCGGCTGCTCTTTTGCTCCGCAGCAGCCTGGCCACGCCTTGCTCCCGCGATAAGTTGAGGCCATGTGATACCGACTGCCGAGTCGAAAACACGCCCATCTAGACCATCGTGGACAGATTTTTAACCACGTGCATCTTGTGCTGCGCAGTTTTTGTGCTGCGCAGCCAACTTGAACGCGCCTATAATCAACTAGAATGGTATCTGAGGAATTGCAAGAGTGGGCTTCATCAGGTGCAGATCACCAAAAGGGTCGCAACAGTACCTTATTTTTGAAAATCAGGCACACAGATCAAAAGTTATCTGCATTAACGCAACATCCAATAGGCCAAAATGCATAAATAAAGTGGTTGCTATGGTGGTTGCTAGGTAATCATGTTGGTTGCTTTAGTGGTTGCTAGGTTGACATTGTAGAGCTGGTTGCTAGGTTGTTGCTAGGGTAGTTAAGATGGTTGCTAGGACGTTGCTAGGGTCATTGAGATGATTGCTAGGGCGTTGCTACGCTACGTATGGTGGTTGCTGTGCAAAATAATGCGGTTGCTATGCTGGTTCCTGCTATGGTGGTAATCATGTTGGCTGCTATGCTGGTTGCTACGTTGACGTTGAAAAGGTGGTTGCTAGGGCGTTGCTAGGGTAATAGGGATGGTTGCCAGGGGGCGTCACTATAACACTATGCTTTGCCATGCTGTGGGCTTGCTGGATAAGGGGGTAAAAACAAAATAGTTTGTCATATTTGAGGCTTAGCTGCTTCTGTGTTTCCAGGAGGCAGAGCTAAAGATGGAAAAAAAGGATTTGAAGGGAGTACTATAGTCTGTGAATATGTGAGGGTTGATGATTCCATTCCACACACATATTTTGTTATCCAAGGATGTTACATGCCAAATTGAATCAGTCTACAACACTACAGTATACTTAGAAATGCCAACCCAATGTGTACATGTCCATGAGTTGCAAATGATGCCAAAATGATGTAAAAAACTTAAAAACAACACAAGTCGGTAACAAGTATTTTTATTTCTGTAGACATCACAAAATATCACAATACAAAATTGGATTCAAGGAATTGTCAGATACAGAGATATCATTGTAAAATACATAGAGAACTGGCATTCAGCTTCTCAACTTGCCTGTGCAGAGGTGTACAGGATAAAGAAAGAAGGATTTAGAAATACATGTAATTTAACGATAGGGAAGGGTGGTCATTCTGTTTCAAGTCAGATAAAATCCAGGAAAACAGTTGCTGCACCGTCTCAGATTTTGCTCTTGACTACCTTTAAGTCCCAAAACCTGTAAAATATTTTTGCTCAATTTTATAATTCCATACCCCTTTTAACCCTTGATTTTGTATCATTTACACTCTCAGAAATTCCTTATCTTGGAGGCCATCTTTAGGCATTGATATATTTAAAAAAATATTGTTCCTAGCTTGTCCAAACTTGGTGGAAGATGAAAGACAGACATGTTCTCAGTATGACTGGACCATTGTTTGTAGTGCATACCCATTCATTTTATATGAGGCCCTAGATAAGGAACAAGGTGCAAAACTGGTGATACTATGGGCCTTGTAAACATATTTTTGTGTCAACATTATATATGGAGAGCTAAAATATTGGCACAACATTAATAACCCATAGTATGTAAATGTGTACAAAAAGAAGTTCATACCCTTAATGTCACTGGTTTTCGCACTTTTCCCCAAATCAAGGGCCTTGCAGAAAATGAGCCTGGCGAACAGGCGTTGGTTTTGGGAACCATCCTTGATATACAGTAGACATGATTTGAACAAAACCTGAGACATTGCAGCAACAATCTTTTCAGGTGGTAAACAGAGCAGTGTGTGTAAGTGCAGTATGGCAAGTCTATATAATGTAGTTTAAAGAGTTATGTGTGATCGGGATGCAGATGGCTTCAGGAAAGAAACTCCTTCTCAGTCTGTTCTAGCCATGTGGGAACAGAGACGTCTGCTTGACCTCAGTGGTTTAAACAGTCCATGGTCAGGGTGTGAAATGTCTTTTGAAATATTTTGGGCCTCTGTACTCTTCTGGTATAGATGTCCTGCAGGGTAGGGAGAGGTGCTCTGATGGTACCTTTTGGCAGTAAATGTCAAGTGTCAAGTGTCTGTAAAAGAGAAAATGCATATATTATAATTGACCCTGTCCATGAATATAATCAATGCAAACTACTCAGTTTTGTGTGACAAATAAAAGCAAACCCACACTAGCAGCCTACAAGTCAGGTGCAATAGTTAAGCAGGGTTTAGACCAAAGATTCGCGACGAGCCAAGCCGAGCCGAGCAGTGAAGTTCTAAAACCTTGCAACTGCAACTAAACATGTTGAATGCTTTGAGACGGCTTGCAACAGCTTGCAACTCCATGCAACCTCTAATTCACACCGCTGCAACTCTTCTTTGGTGTGAATTGGGCTTTAGAAGTAATGCAGATGTGTACTTTGTTCTGTTTTCAAAGAAACTTGCCTTTAAAATATTATAATAAAGAGGACTATTTTAAGTAACTGTAATAATCATGATTACTTTCTGGAGTAATGCATTAAATAGCACATATATGACAAACAAATTAGAGCATGCTCAATAACATACCCTACAGCCCTCACTATGGAACAAAAAAATTACATTCAAAACACACAAACACTTACACCAGGTTGAGGGCAGTAGCCACGGCTACCAGACATCATCAAGTAGAAGGTAGTGCAATCAGTACAGACCGACTTCACCCTGGACAGTTGATGGAGCCCACTACATAAACACATGAAAGGAGGGGATAAACTAAACAGCTACAGACACAAATACATGCACGCATAATATAATGCTATATGCGATTCTACGTGTATGAGTGTATGTATGTGTGTCTCTACCAGTGGGGTATACTACGAATCTCGCTGAACATAACCTGGATCGACAAATACAAAAGTCGCAATCAGAGATGAGTGGTATCACAAAGCTCACTGACGGGTTTAATTTATCAAACCTGTGGGGTGTCCTACGAAGCTCGATTAGTGGCTTAGCGAGGTATGTTGCGCTCAAAGCCAGGGTATGCTGTCATACGAAAGTGGATTTGTTTTAGCGTCGCTGTATCACCATGGTATCTTATGCTCGCAACCAAACCTGGTCGGGAGCAGGTTATGTGCTAACTTATAACTCAAATCGTGAAAAATCACCGCCCTCTGACTAATCCTACTGACTACTGACCAATCAATTATCTTGAAAAACGAAGTCATCTCACTGGATCTACTGGAGCAGCTCCGCCTCTTCAAACATTTTGAAACTCGAAGCCGCTTTTAACTATGTTGCGCATGCAGATATATCACTACCATGGACATGCATACCATACAATATCTGATGACCATCGATTTTTTGATGTTATAGGTTAGACACTAAAAAAGACCACCCTAGATTTCGCTACCGCTCATAAATGCGGAAGTAATCGTTTTTAAACCTAGGCTGTCTTGTGCGTCTCCACGTTTCCCGATTGGTCAAAATCACCCCAACCACGAGAACGCGCACAGATCTGAGCTGAAAGCCTAGTTTGACAAATTTATCACATAACCGTTGTCGTAGGATCACTTAACTTAATTCCCGAGTTAAGGCTTTGTGCAGCCTCGATATGTCTAGATAACCTAGATTTGTCTAACTTGCTTTGTAGGATACCCCACAGGTTGTCCGCACCAGTTGTCCGTTGTCCGGGGCATTTAGCGACAGTTCAATCACCTTTACAACATGGAGAATCCACGAGCGAGAGCTGTATATTTTGCCCATTTCGAACAAGTCATGATAATGAACTCCTATGAGGAGTAAAACAGTCAGATCACAGTGCGGGGAAATACCACTGTGATAAATAAGAATGGGGAACAGTGCTGTCAAAAAATAGCCCATGCGGTGAATGCGTGCTAAGTGTAAATATTTTGCAGAATTGTATATAAACTATGACCAGGTTTAGTTGTGAGCATAAGATACCATGGTGATATCGCGATGCTAAAACAGAGCCACTTTCGTGTCACAGCATATCCTGGCTTTGAGCGCAACATACCTTGTTAACCTCGCTAATAAGTGAGTGAACTTACTTGCGGGCTTGGAACTTCTTCCGTATGAATCAGGGCAGCAGTCCTCACAGCACACTGCCTGCAAACAGAGGGAAACAAAACACACAGAACATGAAAAGACCGTCACTGAAGCACTACTACAGCAACGATCACACAACAACAACAACGATCACACAACAACAATGATCACACAACAACAACAATCACACAACAACAACAACAACAACAACAACAACAACAACAACAACAACAACAACAACAACGATCACACAACAACAATGATGACAAACAACTATCACACAACAACAACAGCAACAACAATCACACAATCACACAACAACAACAACACGAACACACATCAACAACAACGATCACACAACAACAACGATCACACAACGACAACAACGATCACACAACAACAACGATCACACATCAACAACAATCACACAACGACAACAACGATCACACAACAACAACGATCACACATCAACAACGATCACACAACAACAATCACACAACAACAACAACACGAACACACATCAACAACAACGATCACACAACAACAACGATCACACATCAACAACAATCACACAACGACAACAACGATCACACAACAACAACGATCACACATCAACAACGATCACACAACAACCATCAGCCCACCAAAACAACACACAACAATGTTACTACCAGCGCACACAACAACAACACATACACCACAGAACAACAACAACGACAACAGACAACAACAGCAGAGGGGTTTCACAAAAGCAGAATTAAGACATCCAAGATAAGTGATAAAGCGAATAGCGTTGTCTGGTCATCCTTGCGCAACTCGTTTCACTAACGCCAATCCAACTATGTCAAGCCAGGGGCCTATTGCACAAAACTAGGATAAGGGATTAACCCGGGATATCTTGGTTATCCTGGCTCAATTTATCCGTGATCCAGTTGCACAAAAGCGGGATAGGGGGCAGCAGGATATGTTATGGTATAAGTTACCATGGCGATTTATTCTGTGGAGCTAGCCTGCTCCTGACCAGGCTCACAGCCAAGATAAGTTGATTCTAATGGTAATTACATAATCTGATTGGTTCAGCTAGCTGTCATTCAAATGAGACCTCCACGTGATTTTTTTTAAAGAGCTGTAGATTCCATTTATATATTATTTGCAACATGCATTTACTCGCAAAACACAGCAGAATGTCTGCCTAATACCATATGGATGTCATTTAAATTATGGTGGCCTTATAATTAATAACATAGCCTACTCGTTGTTTGCTTCTTTTTTGACAGATGATTGATGAATAGGCTGCTGTAGTAGTTGATTGGAAGTAGAGGGGACATTTTTCGAAGGTGTTTTGAACTAATTCGGCTTTTAAGACAAATTAAGATACTTTGTGCATCTTTGCGGTGGCAAAGCGCTTCCTAATGACGTTGTGTGCCGAGACAAGGAAGCTCTCACACACGTGGGTGCATACGTAAATTTGCATTCAGTTGATCTGCCACACCTACTCCCGCTATATAACAGAAATAATCATGATCCCCCATCCAAAAAAGTAAAACTTTACCTCGTTGTTAGTCTATATCTATGTCTATAAAAGCGGTTATTCACTTTGTGTGCAAGACGCTATTTTTCGCGTCTTTTTTATTCCAACCGTGAGTTATTTGGGGAGAAACGAGAACGCGCACACATATCGGATAACTTACACCTGGCTTGATGAATCTGTGTCTGCTTATCCTGGATTGGTCTTTGTGCAACCAATTAAGCCGGTATGCTCTTGTTTTGGATTCAGTGATCGCAGCTCAGTAACTTATCCCGGATATCTTAATTCTGCTTTTGTGCAACGGGCCCCAGGGGCCTGTACTACGAAGGGAGCTCAACCTACCCAGATGTAACCCAGGGTTACTTTGCTAAACCGGGGTTGACAAAACCTGGTTATCTTCATTGGTGGTAATCGGTACTACGACGCTGAGTAAGAAGTTGATTTGTTGAACTGGGGTTAAACTCATCGGAGTTGGTGCGCGTTCACATAAAATGGGCGGGTTACTGTTACAGCGCAAAGCCACCACTTTTAATGATGACGCGATCACGTTATTTTACAGATAGTAAGGATTGCGCAATGATTATAACAAGTTGCGAGGAATTAAAACCCACTCTACGACACAAATCAAATACGTGGGCAACAAACAAAGCAAGACAAGGCTGTTGGCAACGTATTGCAGATCGGATATGAAAGTAAAGTTTTATTTCATGTTCCTTAAATCGCCTATGTGTTACGGAGGATTAATAGCTTGCGGAAAGTCTGAAATGTGTTGAAATAAATACATTTTGAGTTCATAAGAGTAGGCTACTACAGATGCAACACAATTCATGCCATGCAGATTAATAAGGATGATTGAATGTTTAGCCCCATTGACTGATTTAGTGTATGCCTATAATCCTGTGAACATTACTGTAGATGCAACGGCAGTGCCGCTGGCAGCAGGTGAAAATGAAACTCAAAAACATTCAGAAGGTTTATATAGACCTAGTTATAGCTTGCATTAATAGGCCTATTTCTTAATTATGAAAATATGTTATAGCCTATAGCCTCCACTTTGCTTCGATCAGCTGACAAATGCAACGAATTCCCTCGGCTGAGAATGTATAGGCTATCTTTCATAGAGAATATTATATGGAGAAAGATTCTGGCGGTCTTTAAAAACCCTCGCCTTGCGAAGAGAGGCGCTTACAATTTGCGCTCCAATAATGTATCTTCCAAGTAGCCTACGTCGACTTTGTGGGGTGTGGTTAACCGCAAACTTCGGGTTAACCAAGATCATAACCTGCTCGGAGCAGGTTTGAGATGCAGCGTAAATTGCCATGGCAGCATACCTCGGTTAAAAGCTATCCACCTTTCGTAGTACGGGTTAACCGGGAAGTTACGCCACACGTGATCAACTTACTCTCGAAGTTACCCAGCTAAGCCAGTAACCCCGCTTCGTAGTACAGGCCCCAGGTGTAAGTTTTGATATCAACAAAGTAAAGTTTTTCTTTTTTGAATGGGGGATCATGACTATTTTCTAAATACGGTATGACAGTAAAAGTAATGTAAAAGTGATGTAAAATACCTGCCAATTGCCGTTGCAGTAGACCATGATATGACGATATGCTCTATAACACAACTGTTAATGGAAGCAAGGACTGAGGTGTCAACGCCAGCATGCTTCAGCCTCTTCAGGAAGTAGACAAATGAGTAGCCAAACAAGGACAAACAAAGGCCTTGTTTACATGCTGGCGGTCTTGTAGTTTGACACCACTCTCCTTTCTGTGAGTGTACTGTTGGAGTCATATAATGAAATGCAAGCCATACTTCAGGATATCAGGAGCAAGGATCTGTGAAAACATGATGAAATTAAAACAAAAAAAGACAAAGATATGTCTAGAAAACATTGCACCTGTCAATTTTATCACTGCAATTCATAGACATTTAGTATAGGTGAGAAAAGAGTAAAACTGTCATTCAAATACTAGAATAGGCTTCTCAACTCCACAACTTCCAGTGTAAACACTGTTTTGGAGGAGTAGTTCGTATGCAGGAAAATACATAGCACATTGGACATTAAAAACTGCATTGTAGCCTATACTGCAAAAATGCTATATTTTGGAGATGGGAATGATGTTGTCCTGCTTTTTTTCCAGAAAAACGTTAGCCTATAACAACATTTTTGGTCACATGAATTACCCAGACTAGATCACAAATACAGCTTATTACATGAAACTGACCATCTTAATTTAATGTCAAAGACCATGTCAACTAATGGAAAAGTAGGATTATATCGCCATCGCACTCATTTCGATCATTTAACCATAAAGTGTCGTGAACAATGATTTATTTGGCTAATTATCATGTATGCCCACGCCTTTTACACTCAAGACATTGTTGTAATAAGAAATTGCACTAAATTCGCGTGATTCTAGTCGTTTTACAGCATGAACAAGGAGCTTTGGTCGGTCAGGAGACTAGTATGCCTTTATTTCTTCGAAACAACAACAACAACAACATTATTATTTACTACATTTACATCGTTTAACTTACCCCATATGGCTCGTTCTCGCTTCCGTTTTCTTGTGGTTGCGTGTGTCACATGACAGCAATCAGCTGGAGGGAATGAATGACGAATTTTGCCACTAGACATGTGCAATCGATCAAAATGTCATTGTTGGCACATCAAGATTGACAGGTGTACAGGAATTACATAAATAAAGGTTTATTATTGATTAAATGACACATGCAAATAAATGTCCGATGGGCTTACCCCACCCTGACATTCAACCGTTCACTAACATTAAAAGGTTTCGAGAGAAAGCTTCGTTGGACAAATGAAAATCCCTAAAACGTTCTAGCATTTTGCCTGGCGTAAATGGACACGCTGTTTCCCTATACATTGGAAGTAAATGGGCGCTTAAGAGCGTGACATTATACGCCAATAGCATGAAATGCGTCAAATAACACGCCAATTTAAGAAACCGGCGTGTCATTTTACTCCTTTTTTGGTGAGATCAGGCTGCTCAACTAAATTGTGTTCCGTTCTGATGGTTAGTAGCCTAAATGTTGTTTGAAAATAGCCTTTGAATCATTTAAATGCCTCACTGAAATTACCAAGTTAAGATAACATCACCCGTCACTGGGCTGGGAAATGATAAAAACCGATCCCCCTCAAAACCGACCGCTCGGCTACTTTAGTAAACGGCTTTACGAATTAACGTGTACTGTGTTTTCGTACACATATGTACTACATACGTTTTGAGATCAGGCTGCCACTCCAGACAGGGCGGCCAGGCCTCGGATGGAGCGCCCCACCCATCCTATGGTCCAAGGCAAGCAGGAAGGAGAGGAAGGACCTTGTTGTTGCAGAGGTCACCAGGATTGAGCAGGAGGAGCTCAGAGTGAGGGCTGAAGCACAGGGGCAGCAGGGCCCGTGGACAACTTGGGAGGGGGTCGCCAGACCAGCCATCTGGACAGAACTCTAAACACAACTTGGGAGGGGGTCTCCAGACCAGCCATCAGCTGGACAGAACTCTAAACACAACTTGGGAGGGGGTCGCCAGACCAGCCATCAGCTGGACAGAACTCTAAACACAACTTGGGAGGGGGTCGCCAGACCAGCCATCAGCTGGACAGAACTCTAAACACAACTTGGGAGGGGGTCACCAGACCAGCCATCAGCTGGGCAGAACTCTAAACACAACTTGGGAGGGGGTCTCCAGACCAGCCATCAGCTGGACAGAACTCTCAACACATTACTGTGCTGTAAAACACATTACTGTGCTGTAAAACACATTATTCTGCGATAAAACACATTATTGTGCGATATAACATATTGATATACAGTATGTGAAGTGATGTAGCCTATATGACATGTATGCATCAACATACTAGATACTGTAGATAGATAGATAGATAGATAGATAGATAAATAAATATACTCTAGTCATCCCAAGTGAAATTTTAGGCATCCAGTAGCTTGTACAACAATAACACAACAAACACACATACACACATATATACATGGTCCCATATACATATAAATCACTCACAGAAATAAAAAAGCTAAACATTTGTGAAGTGATTCCAAAGGTCTGGTAAGGACTGGCCATGTGACTCAATGATAAGGTGCTACTGTATGCATGTATTGCTATTGCAGCACTTGAGAACAGGCTTCTGAAGGGGCTTGTGCTGATTAACCCAGGCCTCAGCCGCTGCCTTTTCAACACCATGTGTTTTCCTTCAGCCTACAGTGTCCTGCACAAGTCCTGCACGGCTACATCATTCATGTGTGCATTTGAAATGGCTTCTGTTCCATCTCCCCCTAAAATGGCCTCTGCTGCATCTCTACGCAGGCGTCCATGTTCATGTAGTATTGCGTGTAGAAGCTCATCATGAGCTCCTCCTCCTCACACATGAAATGAGAAAACACTCCACAGTGTTCACACTTCTCAGTTCCTCATGGATGCATTCATTACAGCTTTTCACAATCGCTAAAACACTCAACTCTGATGACTGGAATCATTATGAAACATACATTGAAGCATACAATGAAGCATACGTTGCTGTTGAAAGTCTGTATTTTATTTGGAACAAAACATGCAGGCTGAATCCCTTAACAGTAAGCCGATGGCGATGGTGGCGAGGAGAAGCCTCTGTTTGAGCCCTCTTGTGCCCTAGACCGGTCATCTCCTTCTCCACTGTTTCTCTGCTAACACACTAAACTCCTCTCTCTGAACCACATGCTCAGTTGCCTGAACACATTGTGTTGAACGGATCCCACTTTCAGGTTGGCGTGCCTGTGTGAATGAGTACAGGAAGTAGTCCAAGCTGCTGTTGGAGGAGCATGGCGCCACAACACACTGCTCCTGTTTGCAGGACTCTGCATCAGTGCCAAAGAGTTGGGTGGACGTCCTACTGCCTGGAGCGCTCCGGCAAAGTGTTTCCTGGTGCAACACAGTGGACGAGGAGGCTTGGGGAGGGATGAGGTTTGAGGACGCTGCTCCATCTTCCCCTGCCCTTGGCCCAGAGGTGGCAAGGGGCGACGCCACAGCTTTCTTCACGCGGCGCCTGAGTCGGGCTGTGGATGCGTCTTCATCAGATTCCACTTGCCCCTCCGTAGCTCCGCTCTTGCCTTGAGCTGAGAGGCCAGCGGGAGTGTGTTGACCAGCCGCTCTGCTCTCTTGGGCAGGTGCTGAGGGCAGTGGTGGCAGGTGTGCACTTACCTGCTGAAAGCTCAGATGGACACAGAGACCAGAGAAACACGAAGGACACAGCACACACCAGCCTCATCCACATCTGTGTTCTCCAGCTGATTGGATTCAGGAATGTTATTATGTTGGCATCACCTTCATGGAATAGATACAGCTGATATAAAGGTTGCTAAAGTCATTAGATACCACTCAGTGAGAGGCAATACAATATATGCCCATGGGTATTAGGACTGTTAAATTAGAGATCTGGACACACACACACACACGATAGCCCTGTTTAATGTGACTTGTTCATGAAGCTTATTTGTGTTGAGCTCATGGACTGGTGCAGCTGCCTACTCTGCAGCTGAGCCCTCATCCTCAGCTCTGGACACACACACACACACACACACACACACACACACACACACACACACACACACACACACACACACACACACACACACGATAGCCCTGTTTAATGTCACTTGTTCATGAAGCTTATTTGTGTTTAGCTCATGGACTGGTGCAGCTGCCTACTCTACTCTGCAGCTGAGCCCTCATCCTCAGCTCTGGACACACACACACACACACACACACACACACACACACACGATAGCCCTGTTTAATGTGACTTGTTGATGAAGCTTATTAGTGTTTAGCTCATGGACTGGTGCAGCTGCCTACTCCACTCTGCAGCTGAGCCCTCATCCTCAGCTCTGGACACACACACACACACACACACACACACGATAGCCCTGTTTAATGTGACTTGTTGATGAAGCTTATTAGTGTTTAGCTCATGGACTGGTGCAGCTGCCTACTCCACTCTGCAGCTGAGCCCTCCTCCTCAGCTGGTCCAGCAGGACCTTCAGCCTCTCCATCTCCTCCACATGCTCCTTCTCCACACACATGTAGTAGAAATATTTTATAATTTACTTTAAACATGAACATCAGCTTCTGTTCACGCCAAAACTTGTCAACCAACTAACCATGTGACCTTTTGAACATATGTTGATGATGCAACCTTGTGACCGTGTGACTGATCATTGTTGATGAGGCCTTTCTTCTTGATTCAATCAAGAGGAGGCAAGGCCTTTAAATGCAGAGAGAACACACTTATCGGGAGGCCCAGTAGGCCACTGCCCTAAGCAGTGTGCTGACGCTGGGTCTCCGGCCGTAGTCTTGAACTGTTGTTAGCTAATAAATGTCTTACCATGCTTTATAATCTCTGAAACTGTCTTTGTCTGCATGATACTTAATTTTCTTACTTCATTTGGCGCTGCGGAGCAAGGGTCCTCAATCTCTGAGCAGATGGAAACCAAACGTTGCCATGGAGGCCACAAGAGTAAGCAGAATTTTTTTTGAGAGAGAGAGAGAGAGAACTTGGTCTGCTGGCGGCGTTTGGGGCCCATCGTCAGGAAGCAGGACATACGAACCATGAGCAGATAGATGGCAGTCAAGGGACCTAAAGTGTGGTAAGATACTGAATTTACACATTTAAAGTCGTGTTTATAATTCAGAAAAGGCCTTCAGCCCTATCCTTAGACGGATAGGCCTTAATCCATGTCCTACACGTTCAGTAAAATGCCTGTGTAGCGGACACTGGACTTTACATTGTCCAAAGTGTAATTCCTATTCCATAGAGAATTTAGGTCCTGCAGAAGATAATTTCCGTGAGAGAAAGGGAAATTATGAATGCCTGTTCGTGAGGGGACAGAGGAACCTAATGCCTGTTCGTGAGGGGACAGAGGAACCTAATGCCTGTTCGTGAGGGGACAGAGGAACTTAATGCCTGTTCGTGAGGGGACAGAGGAACTTAATGCCTGTTCGTGCGGGGACAGAGGAACTTAATGCCTGTTCGTGCGGGGACAGATGAAGATGCCTGTTAATGCGGGGACAGAAGACGAGAATTGTAGCAGTTACCTAGCGCGCATGTTTTGTTTTGGCTATGTACAGTAAGTTTGGTTTTGTGTAAGCATTGTGTTGTGTGTAAGCTATTAACGTAGTAGGTTGTTTATGCTCCTGAGCATCTAGACTGTGCAGATGTTGATGGTGTTGGTGTAGGCCTAACCGATCTGGTGTAGCACTTTCCCGACGTCCCGAATAGATTTCCTAATATTATTATCAACTATTATTATGTATTGTGGCTTTCATTAATGACTGCCAATAGTGTAATGCCGACGGGCATTTGTGTCACTAAGACACAGAGAGAGTGTGCCGGTGTATGTTTGTGTGTGAGTGTGTGTGTAACGTTACACTCTGTGTTTCTGTAAATTGTGCCTTTGCATTTCTGGAAAATGTAGACGAGAGTTTGATTCAGATATGAGTTTTTCGAATGTTGACACTGTGCGATGGTAATCAATATATATGTTTCACCCTTTTTAACATATTTCAAACAATTTGCAAGCATAAACAAACTATGCAGTATAGCCCAAACTCTGTCTGATTAATTTGTTGTGGACCACACGTAGATAATGATAGTGGCATTGTTTTTGTTTGGGTCTTCTAGCCACTGATTGAGTATATCCTGATCGCGTTTCCTTTTTAGTGCTAATCCTTTCTTTTTCCCTTCAAAAGCTTTTTGAGAATTATAACTACACAACATCTTTGAGTGGATGAAACTTGTCACCCTATGTCAATAGAAACACAATTGCGTCATCGTTTCACTACTGATAGCCCATTAGCCTACTTCAAATCATCTTATGCCAGTGATTTTTGTAACACTAGGCCAGTCAATCTAGCGTTTGACCCATAACTAATTGCAATAGTAATCATTCAAAGTTTTTTGTGATCCCTAGGTATATCTAATTAACATATAAAAAATCTACCCATTTATATTTAGTGGAACATACTTTTTTTCAAGGTCAAAGGTAGCAATTTCCAATGCATTTTTCCATTGGGATTTACTACTGGTGAAATGGGTAAAATTTTAAACTATAGATATCAAATTGAAACTTTCACAGTTGTTTACTCACATTAAGGCAAATATTTTTTGTATTGCAAGTTTTCTGAAATGTGATGTTTAGATATGCAAATGAGACCAGTTTTACCTAAATATGCAATAATTTGCATATATTTCTAGAAAACTAAATCTGAACAATAGGTACAGTCAGCTTCAAAATAATTGCTGCAATTTGCTTCTATATTGGATACCAAAAGCCTATGCAAAGGGAATATTAGATATTACTTCATATCACCTCAGAAATGAGGAAATCAAGTCAAGTCAAAATCAATGCGTTTCAATGGAAGTACATTATAGAACAAATGATTGTCAATGATATGGTATGATGGAAGTATCTCAGTGCATGCCAACTCACTTGATATGTTTATGTCTAAAGGTCAATATCTTCCTTATGTGACTTGGCATGCATTGAGATACTTTCATCATACCATATCATTGACAATCATTTGTTCTATAATGTACTTCCATTGAAACGCATTGATTTTGACTTGACTTGATTTCCTCATTTCTGAGGTGAAATGAAGTAATATCTAATATTCCCTTTGCATAGGCTTTTGGTATCCAATATAGAAGCAAAATGCAGCAATGATTTTGAAGCTGACTGTACCTATTGTTCAGATTTAGTTTTCTAGAAATATATGCAAATCATTGCATATTTAGGTAAAACTGGTCTCATTTGCATATCTAAACATCACATTTCAGAAAACTTGCAATACAAAAAATATTTGCCTTAATGTGAGTAAACAACTGTGACATTTTCAATTTGATATCTATAGTTTAAAATTTTACCCATTTCACCTGTAGTAAATCCCAATGGCAAAATGCATTGGAAATTGCTACCTTTGACCTTGAATAAAAGCATGTTCCACTAAATATAAATGGGTAGATTTTTAATATGTGATGCAGGAGGGTTTAAGGATCAATAAAAAGTATGAACCATTACTATTGCAATTAGTTACAGGTTTGGCCCTTTTTTGAGCTAGATTGACTGGCCTACACCTTTGAATGCTGCGCGTCAGCAATCAGACTGTTGTGTTTCACCTTTTGTTTTATAGTTTAGAGTTTGAATACCCATACTTAGAGCCATTTAATGTCAATTGCTTTATGACTGCCATGTTTACCCTAAATTAGAGAATGATAACAATAGTTTTAACATATAACATATTTTTTTTTAGAGAGAGAGAGAGAACATAGGTGAATAGCACCGGAGCAATGCACAACACATTCATTTTATTCAACAAACACATAACACATTGACTAAAGATTTCTATTTCCCATAGACATCTATTCCATATTTTATATGTTATTGCCTGACGTTTTCTATGTTCAGTGTTATGTGTTGCAACTAACATGATAAGTGTGTCTTGTCTTGTTGTCTTGTCATTTTTTTTGTCAATATGGGCCCAGGGTGTGTGAATGTGTGAGTGTTTGTGCAGAACATGTGAATGTGTAAACTTGGTTTAAAATAGTAATACACAGTTTTGTACTAAAGGGAATTTTTCAATTAGGCTACCGTGAGTACAGTTCGATATGGGTAACACAGATTGAATTTCTTTAGTGATCTACAATCACGTTTTTTGTTTTGTTTGTTTTGTTTTTTCTATAATGGGTTTGAATATTCTTTTTTATCAATCTCTGCCATGTCAAAGCAGTTTTTGTTGTTGATTTGTATCTTTATTGTTGAACTAATGCTTAATGCGATCAGGACTGACAATTGTTTTTTTTTTACACTTGTCCCATTTGCCTTTCCTTTCATCTGTCCTTGTCATCCTGACCAGGGCAAGCCCCTTTTAACTGCTGATTTATTTTACTTTCATTGGAAAACAATTGAACAGTTCAGTGTTATGTCGTTTCTTTGATTGAGTGTTATTTTGTGATTATTTTATTTCATTTACAAGCTGATGGTATTTAATGTCTACAACCAGAAACTCCCAATGTTAGGCCTATTTTCTTTCACACAACGACATTGTTATATACTTGCTTGTTTTGTTAGATCCGAAGGGGGATGGTTGATAATTGATAACAATGACGTGTTTAGATTGCCGGTTGAATTAGTTTTGAGGACTTGGGCTCCTCAAGGAGTGTTGCTTCACAAGATAATATGGATGAGATGTTTTAACTTAATGAGATGCTTACACTATTACTGCCATCACTAGAAATGTTACCACTATCACAGGGAGTGTTTACATTATTACCATTTAATTTAAATGAACTAAATAATACTATTATATCCTGAGGCAGGACAAGCCTCAAAGTTCATGTAGTGTATTGTTTGAGTGTTTTAGAATTTTAGGTAACTGAGAAGAAGGGCCTAACTGCAGCTGAGGTCGGCTTTGAAAAAGTGTTACAGCTAAAACACTTTGCTCCAGAATATTTTTCAAGATCTGTTCCAGACATTCAGCAAAGCCAGAGACCCGGGGACGTCCTGGACGCACATCCCACCTCCTCCGCTGGCCCCTCATGGTTGGAAGAGAAGTACGATGGTGAAAGACACAGCTTATCAAAAGGGGGACAGGACGAAACCATTGATCCCAAACAACACCCTGAAGACCCCATCACACTTCACCGTATCCTTGGGAGAGCTGCAACACATTTGGAAGTTCTGTTTACCTCCCCACAAAGGATCTTGGACACAACATCACAAGAAAGATTGGATTACTTTACAGTAGTGGACTTGCTGTGGGCAGAATAACCCCAAACAGCAAGGATCCGGATAGCCAGGTGGTCTACCCTGGTTTTCAGACAAATACACTGATTTGACACATACACATTCCACATGTATGCACCACACGAAGAGGAAGAGACAAACACCATGTTCCCACACCTATACACGTTCTCCACATTTACAGTATGCACCACACGAAAAGGAGGAGACAACTTGCAACGGTTGGCGTTGCCCAACAACACACCCAATGACAACACACCCAGTTGACCCAGGTGCTCAAGTGCTCGTGAAAGACTTGAGGTGAAAACTGAATCAAGGAAGATGGCGCGGGCCATGAAATCATCAAACACCAACGGCCGTGAGGATCACAGAAAGAGACTTTTGAATTATCTGTCACGCTGCAGATTCATCAAGGATCGCAACATTGCATAAACATTTCAACATCAAGTCTAGACGTTCATTGTTCGCTCATTGCTCCAGTTTAGCTGGAACAACGCTATGAGTTTGTTATTTTCTGTTTTTTGTTTATTTTAGCCGTGGCCTGGGACAAATTCTTAACAGAAGAACTGCCGAAGAAGTTAGGGTTTTGATTTTTGATTTTCTATAACTGGGCAACAATTCTGACAATTGCCAGTGATTTTGTACTGTACAAATGCATCATCTGTCCTAGTCTATATCTGTGGAACAAACAGCAAGGACCCAAACGTTTTGACATAAATCGTACTTTAATAGTGGACACAGACGTGCTTCCCCGATTTTTTGACAAAACATTGAGTGAGGAGAATTGCTTTTGTGTCCTGGAAATAGCTCTATGTGTTATTACACAACTCCTCTGTGAGGGGTCGGTCGCCTCTATCGATAAGCCACATTAGCTTTTATTTTAACCAGTTTTATTTTCCACATGTAAGCTATCCTGTGTTTCATGTTTGAATTGCTTTAAATATCACCAATGTATTGTCATTATTGCGCTTCATGCAACCTGCATTTGATTTACGTATTGTGTGAAAGTGTGAAACTTTCAAATGGGGGAAATGTAGTAGAAATATTTTATAATTTACTTTAAACATGAACATCAGCTTCTGTTCACGCCAAAACTTGTCAACCAACTAACCATGTGACCTTTTGAACATATGTTGATGATGCAACCTTGTGACCGTGTGACTGATCATTGTTGATGAGGCCTTTCTTCTTGATTCAATCAAGAGGAGGCAAGGCCTTTAAATGCAGAGAGAACACACTTATCGGGAGGCCCAGTAGGCCACTGCCCTAAGCAGTGTGCTGACGCTGGGTCTCCGGCCGTAGTCTTGAACTGTTGTTAGCTAATAAATGTCTTACCATGCTTTATAATCTCTGAAACTGTCTTTGTCTGCATGATACTTAATTTTCTTACTTCACACACACACACACACACACACACACACACACACACACACACACGATAGCCCTTCAGCCTCTCCATCTCCTCCACATGCTCCTTCTCCTTCTCCAGCATGTGCTGCAGGAGAGCCACCAAGGCTGAGCGCTCCACACTCACCACGGGACTCTGGTGAGAGCGCTGTCTCGGCACGCTCACCTTCTCAAGCAGCGTCTGACCCAAAGGAAACCACAAAGCAATACGTGTTACAGACGCGGTTTACAGGCAGTAGGTCTACAGAGCGGAAATGATGCTTTAGGATCACTGGCTGAAACATGAAATAGATGCTTTCACATGGATAGTAATGGGTAGCATTTGAAGGCATATAGCCCTGTCATATCAGATATGAACTACTGTGATTTCTGAACTCACAAGCTTCTGCACACAAGAGGAGAGGAAAGAGGAGCAAACATTCTCACACTCACAAACACACACACACACACACACACACACACACACACGCAAGCACCTGGGATCAGTGGACAGCTTGGAATCAACTGTTG
>NC_084994.1:32712183-32729683 GCF_963854185.1 Sardina pilchardus | reverse complement strand
ACTGAAAATGAAACCTGCCGTTTTTCTAGGCTGATTTGACATGGAACTACACTCTCATCTGGCGTAATAATCAAGGCAACTTGCAAACGTACCATAGGCGCAGTGATATCTTACGCAGCATCTGAAAATAGTCCCCATAGACAACAAGCAGTAGTAGTGCCAGTAGCTGCAAGTTGCCTTGATTATTACGCCAGATGAAAGTGTAGTTCCATGTCAAATCAGCCTAGAAAAACGCCAGGTTTCATTTTCAGTTGGTCTTATTGCACTTTCTAACTTGAGAGGAGACACGTTTTAAATGGGAAAATTACCAGAAATCTTAGTCACTTTTAAACATGAAGCTAGCAGGCGAGAAGCTAATGGTCTAATCCGATTCAATGATCTATGCTAGGCTGAAGCTAAAAGTTGTATCGCCAGACTCACAGAATGGCTGGATGAACGTCAGCGAGGTAAATATCGATTGTTTTGCTCGAGGGAAGGTGGAAAATGAGCGTATTTCCAAAAATGGCGGAATATCCCTTTAAAGGGCCACATCATGCCCAGTTTAATATGTGGAAGGGAATCATCTGGAAACGTGACAGAATATCCAGTCTCCACACAGAAAGCTCTCCAACACAGGACACAAATGGATGAACAGCTCCACTAGAAAGTCATTTAAAGAGAAACTATGCAGGATTGGCGATTTCATCTTAAGTTTCAGTTTCGTTTTTCATTTTTGCTCGTTTTATGCTTGCATATTTCTCTGCAGAGCTTCCCCGACAGCTTTAGAGTGTATATTTATACATATATAGGCTATATATAAATATATAAATTGCAAGCGTGGTTCTTCTTGTTCTTTATGCGTCTCAGCCTTCCAGATGTAAACAGGGAACGATTGTCTCCTGAACAAGTTGCAAGGTTGCAATAGCGGATAGGGACACTGGGGGCGGGAGGAAATAGTACTGTTTTCGATAAAACTGGTCAGTCAAGCAAAACAACGATTTCTAAGCGATTTTATGACTATGAAAAAGTTGCATAGGGTCTCTTTAAGATGTACTACATCTCACCTCAACGTCTCTAGTTTACAGCTGGGATCATTCAGTCTGTCTGTGAGCTCTCTGACACCTGAGTCTCCTGGGTGATTATAGCTCAGATCCAGCTGTTTCAGGTAGGAGGGGTTTGATTTGAGGGCAGAGGACAAGAGAGAACAGCCCTCATGTGTGATGAGACAAAAAGACAATCTGAAACAAGAGATAGAATATCCTAATTATAAATGAAGGAAAATGCATTGAAGGTGAACAAGCCATTTGTTTTTTCAGTCAGTTTGGCTGAAAATACCAAAATGTCACCATTTAACATGACAAGTGCAGATCATTAATAATATTTGTCACTGAGGTTCAATTTGACATCACACACAGGCACACTGGTGTTTCTTTCATATAGCAAGAAATATCATTATAAATATAATATGTCTGTATTATGTTACTAAATATTAGTATATTACATGCATATTACTATCTATATGATATATACGTAATACAGTATATTTCAAAAGTGGTAAGACCACAGTGTCACAATTTGTGTGCACAAACACACCTTAAAGTCGTCAGTTTACAGTGAGGGCTACTGAGTCCTGTAGAGAGAAGCTGAACTCCAGACTCTGTCAGGTCATTGTGACTCAGGTCCAGTTCCTTTAGGGAGATGGAGGACTGCAAAGCAGAGGCTACAGCCTTAAAGGATTCCTCTGTTAGCTCACAACCAGCAAGTCTGCATAGAGTGAGAGGGCAAGAGACAGACATCAGAAAACAAAATGGTGGCATGAATAAATTCATTATCTTATCATTATTATAAAAATGTGTAGCTTTGAATAAATAAAATAAACATACTCATTAACATTCTTTAACAGTAATGGACACATTATCATTCAAATAAGGAGGGACATTAATAGAGGACACTGAATAAAATAATGGTTTCTGTTTGAAAGAAGAGGTGTGCTGGAGATTAATTTTCTAACACATACTGCAGCTGATGATTTATTCCAAAGATTATAGACAGGCAGCCAACAGTGACACAATATGTGTGCACATACACACCTTAAAGTCTGCAGTTTACAGTGAGGGCTACTGAGTCCTGTAGAGAGAAGCTGAACTCCAGACTCCTTCAGGTCATTGTGACTCAGGTCCAGTTCCTTTAGGGAGATGGAGGACTGCAAAGCAGAGGCTACAGCCTTACATGATTCCTCTGTTAGCCCACAACCAGCAAGTCTGCATAGAGTGAGAGGGCAAGAGACAGACATCAGAAAACAAAATGGTGGCATGCATACATTCATATGCTTATCATTATTATCAACATCTTTAGCTTTGAACCCCCCCTCCAAAAAAAAACAAAAAACAAAAAAACAAGAAACACTTCTTAACAGTCTTTATCAGAAATTGACACATTGTCATACAAATAAAATAGGAATAGAAGATACTGACTAAAATAACAGTTTCTGCTTGTAAGAATAGAGCTGTGCTGGAAATTAGTTTTCAGCACATAGACATGGGTAGACTGACTCAATCTGTTTTAACACATACTGCAGCTGATGGTTTATTCCAAAGATTATAGACAGGCAGCCAACAGTGCCACAATATGTGTGCACATACAAACCTTAATGTTGTCAGTTTACAGTGAGGGCTACTGAGTCCTGTAGAGAGAAGCTGAACTCCAGACTCCTTCAGGTCATTGTGACTCAGGTCCAGTTCCTTTAGGGAGATGGAGGACTGCAAAGCAGAGGCTACAGCCTTACATGATTCCTCTGTTAGCCCACAACCAGCAAGTCTGCATAGAGTGAGAGGGCAAGAGACAGACGTCAGAAAACACAATGGTGGCATGCATACATTCATATGCTTATCATTATTATCAACATCTTTAGCTTTGAACCCCCCCTCCAAAAAAAAACAAAAAACAAAAAAACAAGAAACACTTCTTAACCCTCTATGGTACGCATTATGATCTGAGGGGGCAAGATTTTTTTTGTAATGTTTTTCCTGCTTAGAAATAGTCACTTTAACAAAATTAATGAAGATTTAAAAAAATATATTTTTTATTTTGTTTTTATAAAAATGTTGCCTGTAGGCAACATTGTACCATAATGGAAAACATTAAACTATGTATGTTTTCTTATACAAAAGAATATGGCATATGTGTTTAGAACATATTTTTATTTAGCCAGAGACATAGAAAGCAGAATTATGTAGTTTTTACACCATAATATTATCTATTTCTTGCAAAAAAGTATCATATAATTTTCACCCGTAGCCCACAGGCAACATTGTACCACTGTGGAACACTATCATAATCAAACTAAAATATGTTAAAATCATCATGTACAGTATATTATTTTAAATGACTATTTATTGAAATTGCAAGTAGAAAAAAGCATTACAATGAGTAAAAAACACCCTCCAACCCCTAAATGATATAAAGTATGGCCTACTGTGATTTCATTACGGTACAATGTTGCCTGTGGGCAACATACAGATTTTTGCTATTTTCTAAAATATACATTATTTTATATACAAAAAAATTATTGAAAATACATCTATGCTTGTCAATGAAGGCTGTACATTTTTTTGAAGAATGCAAACTTGAGGGAAATTAGTGAAATTCACACTTTTCTAGCGTGAAAATATGACACCCAGCCAAACGTGTGCATGTGCTGAAAGAAGTGTCAAACTAGCAGCCTGTGAGTCATGTGACCATTATTTTGCATTTCCATTGGTTAGTATTGAGTTGTCCAGTTCTTAAAGTGGTATTAACTTATTTAAGGGATGCCTCATTCTATTACAACAAGGCAAAATAGGCTATGTTGCCTACAGGCAACACAGTCTTTATCAGAAATTGACACATTGTCATACAAATAAAATAGGAATAGAAGATACTGACTAAAATAACAGTTTCTGCTTGTAAGAATAGAGCTGTGCTGGAAATTAGTTTTCAGCACATAGACATGGGTAGACTGACTCAATCTGTTTTAACACATACTGCAGCTGATGGTTTATTCCAAAGATTATAGACAGGCAGCCAACAGTGCCACAATATGTGTGCACATACAAACCTTAATGTTGTCAGTTTACAGTGAGGGCTACTGAGTCCTGTAGAGAGAAGCTGAACTCCAGACTCCTTCAGGTCATTGTGACTCAGGTCCAGTTCCTTTAGGGAGATGGAGGACTGCAAACCAGAGGCTACAGCCTCACAGGATTCCTCTGTTAGCTTACAACCAGCAAGTCTGCATAGAGTGAGAGGGCAAGAGACAGACATCAGAAAACAGAATGGTGGCATGAATACATTCATATTCTTATCCTTATTATAAACATTATTAATATAGAATAGATAGAACAGAGGACACTGACTAGAATAATGGCCTCTGCTAGTAAGCATTTAGTTGGAATGTAGTTGTCATTCTGCTAATATCAATATGACAATGCACTTGATCTAAAACTGCATCCTGCAGGTCAGAGCTGGGAAGGTGTCCCTTGCAGCACTGATGCCATATTTTCACAGCTTGTTTCCAAAAGCTAGCACTGACTCAGTCTGTTTTAACACATACTGCAGCTGATGATTTATTCCAAAGATTTACAGACGGTCAGACAACGGTGCCGCAATGGATGAATCCCCAAGAGCCCTGAGGACTAAGGACTAAAGACTCACAGACTTAATTGATCTCAGGTGCTAAGTGAGTGAGTGTGTGAGGCCACATGGGCTCATATAGGTATAAATGGGATTGGGACAGCACTTCACCAGATCACATTTACATTAGCGATGTTTAATAAGAAAGATGTAGCTGACACTTGCACCATACACGTGTGTCGTGCTGTTGTTTATCTTTGTAATTTCCGGATTTTCACAACACATCACAACACTTTGAACTGTAGGTAATTCCCTTAAGTGAAGTCTGCAACGTTGCAGACTCACAGAAAGGGCTCGGTAAGTGTGTACTCAAACCGTTACGCCCTTTGAAATTCCACATTGGGACAGCCCTAAACACTTACAAATTCCGCAAGAACGCGCAGCAAAGTCTTTGAGTCTGTGAGTCCGGACTTTAGGATTGGCCCAATATGTGTGCACATACAAACCTTAAAGTCTGCAGTTTACAGTGAGGGCTACTGAGTCCTGTAGAGAGAAGCTGAACTCCAGACTCCTTCAGGCCATTGTGACTCAGGTCCAGTTCCTTTAGGGAGATGGAGGACTGCAAAGCAGAGGCTACAGCCTTACAGGATTCCTCTGTTAGCTTACAACCAGCAAGTCTGCATAGAGTGAGAGGGCAAGAGACAGACATCAGAAAACAGAATGGTGGCATGCGTACATTCATATTCTTACCATTATTGTCAAAGGTTTTTAGCTAAAATCTTACTAACATTCTTTAACAGACATTGACACATTATAATACAAATAAACAGGGAAAGGAATAGAGGACATTGAGTAAAATAACAGTTTCTACTTGTAAGAATGGGGTTGTGATAGAAATTAGCTTTCATCACTGAATCCTCTTCCTGCAGCAATTACAGACTTTGTAGCCTGACCGCTTCATCTCTAAATGAGTCTTGTTGCAATGTGTTGGGTCACTGCCTAGTTTTATGATGAATATTAAAGTAGTAATATCACTTTGAGAAAAACAGTGTGCAAAATGAGATAATACAGCTTATATTTATTAGGTCTTGTACAGCTTCCCTGAAAATGGACTCCCACTAATCATCCCATCCTCAGTGTCCAGCTCCCTGTGTGGATGTAGCTCTATATGTGCATGGACACACCTAGCCCGGTCATACCAAACCCTCGTACTAATATCGTACAGAGGGTCTGGACCTACTCCATTCAGAATCGATTTCAGGCAGGAGGCATGAACTCTGTTGAAGTTTGAATCGATTGGGCCTGATTTTACCCAATCGCTAACGTTTGGTCGTGACAGCTATAGAGACTACAACGCGCATATACTCGACGTCATCGTTAACACCCCCCTCCCCCGACCCCCCCCGTTCGCTGATTGGTCCGGATGGAATGCATCCTGAGAAATCGAGCTCAATGGCATTAGACCCAGACGTAATGGTGAAGGGAAATGAAAATTGAGCGGAAGCTTACGGAGGGCTATGCCAGGCTAGGACACACCAGCAGGGAGCGCTGAACTGATCTGGGGTCAACATCCTCTCAAACCAGGCACAACAATCAGAGCCAATGTTTCTCAAAATGCTTCTATGCTTCTAAGTCTGAATGTCAAAATTATTTGAAAGTTTGAATGTGTAGATAAGACCTCTGTGGAGTCTTTCAGAGTTTTACTGACCTCAGTTTCTCCAGGTGGCAGTTTGGGTTTCTAAGACCAGAGAGCAGCTTCTCTGTTGATGTTTGCAGATCACAGCCACTCATGTCCAACTCACTCAGTTGAGAAATATATGAAAGAACTGAGACCACAACCTCAGAGGAGCTGTCTTTGAGTCTACGGCTGATGAGTCTGTGGTGAGAGAGGAAAACACTTTAAGCAACATGTCCTCTATACTCCTTACATTCCAAACATGAAAGGACAGAAAACAAGATGTGCACTGTGCAAAAAAACAGACCTGACTTTACAGACGTGATTCAGTGGTTGATGGAGCAGTTCTCCTCCACAGTCTTGAAGCTCACTGTCACTGATGTCCAGCTCTCTTAGGTGGGAGTTTGCCCACTGAAGAATCAAGGCCAAAAACCTTCCTCTCAGTTTACAGCCAAGAAGTCTGTAAGAACATAGACCATGTAACAGAGAATCACAAATAATGAAATAAGAGAGGAAACATGAGGGGTGAAAACTGATGTTGTTAGTGTCTCATCAGTAGGGAGTATTATGCTATTATACACTGTAACAGACAGGTCTGGGACCAGTTCTCTCACATCAACATGGACATTAAAAGCCCAGTGCTACTCAAACTCATGTCTTGAGTCTATCATCCCAGAACAGTGACAATCTCCTACGCTACTGTATGACCAAAGTGTGGGGTTGGTGCAGATGCAGAGAGAAAGCTCTCTGCATTATAAGAGATTGCTCTCACCCGGCAGTGGCCGGCACATGGACTGTTTGTTCACCTGTCGTCTGGAAGGAGATATTGCTTCAGAAAAACAGTCTGATGCTGCCGAAGCTTCTACCCACAGGTCATACAACTGTTAAACTCATTGTAACTAGCACACAAGTTTCTATACATACACTGTAGGTACCAATTCAACACCGATTTTTGCTTTACTTTATCTTTCAGTTCATTGTAAATGCACGCTAGTCGTGAGAAACATTTCCACTTCACTGAAGATGTTTTAGGGGGTATTCACACCTGCCTTGTTTAGTTCGATTAAAACAAACTCAAGTTTGTTTCTTGCTTGGTTCGGACCTTTTTGACTGGTGTGAATACAATCACTCGAACTCTAGTGCGGACCAAACAAGCGGACCGAGACCCAGCTGAGGAGGTGGTCTCGGAGCGGTTCCTATCGAACCCTGGTGCGGTTCGTTTATGGTGTGAAAGCAGACCGACCTCGATCCGACCCAGTTACAGAAATCTACCTTTTTTGGATTTGACGAGCTCCCGTAGTTTTTGCGCATTATGGGAAATGTAGGATAGCTCCATGACGCACAACAGCTGTAAGCAGCAGTGGGCTAACGTTTTTTTGGCAACAATAATTTGATTTTGCATCTCCTACCCGTTCCGTCTTCCGTAGGCCTGCTGTTAGCATGTTGGACACACATGAGAGCTCTTCTCAGGTGTTTTGTTGCACGTCTTCGTCGTTGCAAAATTACGAGCATGATATTGTTAAACTTGCATCAAACGGTCTTGACGCTCAAGCACTTCTGCAAAGCTGTAACTGTATAAACTATATTGCTAGGATAATAACGAGTACAGTACGCAAACATAATATTTACGTGGGCCAACTTTGGCTTCCTATTCTTCACCTACACGTTTACCAGCCAATGATTGAACGACCTTAGCACATGTGCTTTTGTTTATAAATTCTGGTCCGGTTGCAATTAATCACGGTGTGAAAGCGAACCGCACTAAAAAAGAAAAAAAGAAAAAAAAAATGGTCCGGACCAAATAAGTGAACTAACGGACCTTCCTGGTGTGAATACGCCCTTAGATATGGCTGGAATGACAAATGGACTTAAACTTGAACCTCAATGTGAATTTGAATGTGTAGATAAGACCTCTGGAGTGTAAACTCTTTCAGAATATCACTGACCTCAGTTTCTCCAGGTGGCAGTTTGGGTTTCTAAGACCAGAGAGCAGCTTCTCTTCTGATGTTTGCAGATCACAGCCACTCATGTCCACCTCACTCAGCTGAGAATGATATGACTGCAGGACTGAGACCTCTTCACATGAGCTGTGTTTGAGTTTACACCTGGTAAGTCTACAGTGAAAGAGGAAAACACTGAGCAACATGTCCTCTGTACCCCTTACATTTATTAATGGTGATGTGGACCACTTTTGGATCAAACAGAAAGTATCTGCACTGTCAAAAGATACAGACCTCACTTTACAGACTTGATTCAGTGGTTGATGGAGCAGTTCTCCTCCACAGTCCTGAAGCTCACTGTCACTGATGTCCAGCTCTCTTAGGTGGGAGTTTGCCCACTGAAGAGTCAAGGCCAGAAATCTTCCTCTCAGTTTACAGTCAACAAGTCTGTAAAACACAAACCATCAAGTGACAGAAGATAGTTATTGCACTATTAGATGGAACAGTAAATAGTGGAATCAGAGAGGACATACTGTATCAAGGAGAACAACACTGATGTTGATGTTGAATGGTTAACACTAAGTCTAGTTAACAGTAATTTAAATGGGACACATCAGCAGGGAGTGTTACTGTGCATTCAGACCAAGAGTGACTTGAGCTTCCAAAATCGCTCTGGACGCCCTGTCAAGGACGCCGTGGGAAGCTTGGATGCTTTGGCCGCTCTGACGTAGTAGCATTCTATGTTCATTGCTGGTCATTTGGTCGCTGAACCGCGTCATAGCTCATTACCATAAAGTTAAACCACTTTCAACTTTCTCTAGTCGCTCAACACGCCCAAAACGCGACGCCGACGGATTGGTCGCTGCTGGCAGCTAAGAGAAGCCGGCTTCCATTGAAAATGAATGACTTCCGGAATCTTTGGAAGCTCAAGTCGCCCGCAGTGTGAACACACAGTTATACCATCAACTAATCTGGGACCAATTCTCTCACATCAACATTGATGTGACAATAAAAACTAATGTTTCAGAAATGCATGTTTTGATTCTTAGACACAGGTAACAGTGAGAGTCTTCTATGTGCAAGTATACATGGTTATACCACTGCTTGGTTGAATCTCCTTTTGAGACACAGTGTTTAGAACATCAAATCATTTTTTGTTACTGTAATAGAGTACCTAAAGGCCATCGCCCACTGGAAACGTCTGCCGCGCAGCAGCCGCACAGAGATAGAAAACTATTCTAAAATCCTGCGCGGCAAGCCCAGACGGCCGAATACCGCTGCACAACACCAGCCTCTCACCAGTGCAACCACATAATTGTATTGACATGATGGCTTTTGGCGGTGGAACAGACAGGATACAGTATGTGTAGACAATATTGGTGGACAACATCTTGGTGTTGTGAACTAACCAAATACCATTCTATGGAAGATTACCTACTAAGTCCCCCCACTCAGTAACCATCTTGCAACGCATTATGGACAGCTATCGGGCGGTTATTTTGGGCAGAACTGCGTGTGCATAAGGCTGCACAACACCAGTCTCTCTCCAGCTGTGAGATCATAATAATCTTGTGCACCAGTGCAACCACATGGTTGGGCATGATGTATTGACATGATGGCTTTTGGCGGTGGAACAGACAGGATACAGTATGTGTAGAAAACTGCCATATTGGTGTTGTAAACTAACCAAATACCATTCTATGGAAGATTATTAGAGTGCAGTGTCTCCTCAGACACTCCAAAGACTCTGTTGTGGAGTTTACATGAACTGTCACATTTCATCAGAGCTATAAAATAGCGATCTGACAGACGGTCAGAGCATAGCAACATTACAGCACAAGACTGAGGTGGCTTTTAGCTCAGTTACATGGCACTAGGCTAGTAAAACAACAATTTGGTTAAACAGAATCCTAGGATATGCCCGCTAGACAATGAGAGAGATGAAACTAACGACTGGCAATAATCCATCTAGAAACAGCCCTGCAAGTTGAGGAATTAGTTTGTGTAGATAAGTGGTGGAAAGACAAACCAGTCAATTTTAGCAATTACAAAGTGGAAATGATAACAACAATTCAACACAAGTGCTAAATAAATAAATAAAGCGGGATAATGGGCTCCAAGGCCTATCGGTCCACATTACATCCACATCTGTTAACTGAATGCTGTGTTGTCCGTTATCATTTACATGCACAAGGCTTTTGGGAATTCAGTGTTCTTCAGAGTTTTACTGACCTCAGTTTCTCCAGGTGGCAGTTTGGATCTCTAAGACCAGAGAGCAGCTTCTCTTCTGATGTTTGCAGATCACAGCCACTCATGTCCACCTCACTCAGCTGATCAGAATGATTTGACTGCAGAACTATGGCCACAACTTCACATGAGCTGTGTTTGAGTTTACACCTGGTGAGTCTGCAGTGAAAGGAGGGAAATGTTGAAATATTGAGCGACATGTCCTCTACACTCATTTCTTAATATGAAATTCCAGTCAAGGGATGTGAACCACTTTTAGACCAATCAGAAAGCAACAGCCTCAGCACTGTGCTAAAATGACAGACCTCACTGTACAGTCTGGATTCAGTGGTTGATGCAGCAGTTCTCCTCCACAGTCCTGAAGCTCACTGTCACTCATGTCCAGCTCTCTTAGGTGGGGGCTTGCCCCCTGGTGAGCCAAGGCCAAAAACCCCCCTTTCAGTTTACAGCCAACAAGTCTGTACACACATAAACATGTATCATGCAAACATGTATTGCAAAGAGTGAAATCAGAGAGGATATATCAATTCAAGAGTAAAACAAAGATCTCGCTACTGTTGGCTTAACACAAACTATTACCGGTAGTTACAACTAGGCCTACTAGTCTGTCAATAATCTACACAATATCACCGACCTCAGTGTTTCCAGTTTGCAGTTTGGACTCTGTAGAGCAGAGAGCAGTTTTTCCCCAGGCTTCTGCAGGTCATTCTGACTCAGGTCCAGCTCTCTTAAGGGGGAGTTTGCAGACTGCAGGGCTGAGGCCACAATCTCCCAGGACTTCTCTGTTAGTTTACAGTCAGCAAGTCTGCAAGAGAGACAAAAGAGTATTAAATGGTAATGTGTCATGCCCAAAAATGCAAGTGAAATAAGAGAGGTGAATAAATATAACTGTCCCGTATGCAAGGGATAAGAGCATAATTAATATGAGTCCCAAATTAGAGATGGAATTGATGAGAATTTAAAGGTTGAAATGGCATAGTTAATTCTGCTTGTTGGTCTAAAAGAGGAACTATGCAGGGTTGGCGATTTCATCTCTGGTTTCGGTTTCGTTTTTCGTTTTCGCTCGTTTTATGCTTGCATTTTCTCTGCAGAGCTTCCCCGACAGCTTTAGCGTGTATATTTATACATGTATAGGCTATATTTAAATATATAAATTGCAAGCGTGGTTCTTCGTCTCAGACTTCCAGATGTAAACAAGGAGCGATCGTCTCCTGCAGAAAGTTGCATAGGGTCTCTTTAATATTGATTTCCTTATTGATTTCTGATCAATTACAGGTTTAGAAATTAAGAGATACTGAAATCAGAACGGATAAATCAATCAAGAGTAAAACAGCAATGTTAATTGAGTGGTTAACACGGTCTACTTTTAACCGTATGCATCATTCAACACAGTTTACAATATTACTGACTTTAATGTCTCCAGTTTGCAGTTTGGACTCTGTAGAGCAGAGAGCAGTTTTTTTCCTGACTCCTGCAGGTCATTCTGACTCAGGTCCAGCTCTCTTAAGGGGGAGTTTGCAGACTGCAGAGCTGAGGCCACAATCTCACAGGACTTCTCTGTTAGTTTACAGTCAGCAAGTCTGCAAGAGAGACAAAAGAGTATTAAATGGTAATGTGTCATGCCCAAAAATGCAAGTGAAATAAGAGAGGTGAATAAATATAACTGTCCCGTATGCGAGGGATAAGAGCATAATTACAGTTTTTTCCAATTGCTTACACACAATTTTTCAAACCGAGTTCTTTTTAACAAAATTTAAGCACAGGTATCCAAACGCCACACTCATTTTGCATAATTCCTAGATTCTTTGCAAAATGAAACACTTCAGTCAAAACAAACACACTTCAGTCAAAACATACACACTTCAGCCAAAACATATACACATATTTGTAAAAATGCTATTAGTTGTCATTTAACAAACACAGTCCTCAATGATCAGACACTATTGCAGCCAGTTTCACACTGCAGTGATAAATGCAAAACGCATTTGTAAAAAGAAAAATTAGGAAATAGCATGTGCTAGATTTTTGCCCAGACATTGTTATGTAAGGGATCATTTAGATGTCCAAAAAATAGTGACAAACCCACAACATTCTTCATGATTAGTTCGACATAGGGAAAGTGTACATAAATAGGTCTATAAACTTGCACTTGCACTGTACAACACTGAAGACTGCTGTAGACTGAATATTTCAAGTATCTCTTTCAATACTTACAGTATTTCTAACCATAATCAGTTACAGTAATCAACCAACAATGAAATCAATTGAACAAATAAAATCTGTAGACAAACAAAAACTACTGCATAAAGTACATACACTTTGACTCTGAAGAGCAACTACTGCAAAAGCAACAAGACTGTATAGCACACCTGAGTGCTGCGTTTTCAATTTTGCACATGTGTGCTTACACACCTGGTGGATGTGATTATCCAATTCGTTCATTAGTGCAGTCATTGGCAATCCGGGGCTTTGTAATGACAAGGAAGTAACCTCACAATCCTTATCTGTGTCTAAGGTGTGGAAATGTGTGTAGAGTTTTACAAATCACTGTGTGTAATGTTTTGCAAAAAGGGTGAAGCAGACATTGTGTGTAATGTTGTGCAAATCTGTGGAGGTGTTTTGCTCCTTGGAGTAAAATTTGGCTAATTGTGTGAAAAAAAATATTTTAGTGTGTAAACAATCGTAAAAAACTGTAATATGAGTCCCAAATTAGAGATGGAATTGATGAGAATTTAAAGGTTAAAATGGCATAGTTAATTCTGCTTGTTGGTCTTAATATTGATTTCATTGATTTCAGATCAATTACAGGTTTAGAAATTAAGAGATATTGAAATCAGAACGGATAAATCAATCAAGAGTAAAACAGCAATGTTGTTAATTGTGTGGTTAACACAATCTTCTTTTAACAGTATGCATCACTGACTTCAGTGTCTCCAGTTTGCAGTTTGGACTCAGAAGAGCAGAGAGCAGCTTTTCTCCTGAATTCTGCAGGTCATTCTGACTCAGGTCCAGCTCTCTTAAGGGGGAGTTTGCAGACTGCAGAGCTGAGGCCACAATCGCACAGGACTTCTCTGCTAACTTACAGCCAGCAAGTCTGCAAGAGAGACAAAAGAGTATAAAAAGGCAAGTTATAAATCTACAGGAAGAGTGAGATAGGAAAATATTATAACCGTCCCACACTTGAGCAGGCCCAAAACAACACTACTAAGGGGGATAAGAGGAGAGAATAATATATGAGCCCTGAATACCATGTAACCAGTTAATGCTGGCAGTGGTCGTCTCGGAGGTGTGTTTGGGTCGCTATCTGAAGGGGAGGGGGGGGGGGGGGGGGGGGTCATGCTCTGCTTCAGTATGCCACAGTGCATGTTGCCATTCATGGTTCCCTAAAAGAACTGTACTAGTAGGTCCCCAGTGCTGGCAGCGCTCATGCAACCCCAGACCACTACACTCCCACCACCATGCTTGACTGTAGGCAAGACACACTTGTCTTTGTACACCTCACCCGGTTGCTGCCACACACGCTTGACACCATCTGAACTAAACAAGTTTATCTTGGTCTCATCAGACCACAGCACATGGTTTCAGTAATCTATGTCCTTAGTCTGCTTGTCTTCAGCAAACTGTTTGCAGGCTTTCTTTTTCGTCAACTTTAGAAGAAGCTTCCTTCTTGGACCAGACCAATTTGATGCAAGAACTGAGAGACTGACCCCCCATCCCTTCAATCTCTGCAGCAATGCTGGCAGTGCTCATACATCTATTTTCCAAAGACATCCTCTGGATATGAGGCTGGTCATGTGCATTCCACCTCTTTATACGTCTACTGTACTGTTGTCCAAAGACAGCCTAGTCTGCATATGAGGCTGATCACGTGCACTCCACCTCTGTGGTGGCCCATGGCGAGGCCTGTTCTGAGTGGAGCCTGTCCTGTGTGGAGCCTGTCCTGTCGCTGTATGGTCCTGACCACCGTGCTGCAGCTCAGTTGCAGGGTGTTGGCAATTTTCTTATAGCCGTCGGTAGTCTTAATTTACAGCAACAATTCTTTTTGTTCAGTCCCTGAGAGAGTATTTTGCCATGAGGTGCTTCCAGTGACCAGTATGAGAAAGTGTGTGAGCGATAACACCAAATCTCACAAACCTGCTCCCCATTTACACCTTGTACCTGTAACAGCCCTTGTAACACGAGAGACATGAGACGGGGGAGTGAAAATGGCTAATTGGCCCCACATTTGTTGCCAGCGGCAGACATTACAAAAAACGGTTTGTCTAATACAATCTAACCAAGTGTTTTAATCTTATATCAAGATTAAAAATCTAGTTTGTATTGTTTTCAGTACAAAGACACTTACCTAGTGCTTTCTTTTGATATTATTTGACTTAATTTAAGAAAGGTTTGTCTTATTTTAAGTCATTTCATCCTGAAAACAAGCAATAATTATCTGCCAGTGCAGTAAGTAAATTTGTTGTAAAACAAGCACATTTATCTGCCAGTGCAGTAAGTCATTTTATCTCCTTAAAATAAGTCAAGATCTTCTTAAATTAAGTGAAATTATCTTTTGAGAGAACGCTAGGTAAGTATTTTCATACTTAAAACAATACCCAATAGATTATTTACCTTAATATAAGATAATTACACTTTGTTAGATTTCATTTTTTGCAAACATTAATGGTTGTGTGCTCAGTTATTTTGAAGGGACAACATTTACACTGTTTAAATAATAATACATTTACACAAGCTGTATACTGACGCCTTTACATTGTGGCAAAGTGTCATTTCTTCAGCGTTGTCCCGTGAAAAGATAAAATAAAATATTGCCAAAAATGTGAGTATACTCACTTTTGTGAGATACTACAGTATACAGTATGTCAGACCTTGCATCAGGTTTTGTGAAATACATGTTTCTTGGATCTTAGATTTCTTTACTCAAGACCTTAAGATTTCTCTGTTGGTTATATCAATTTTCACTTGCATATGCATCATGACTAGAGCACACACACTGAACATGAAATAGATAAACTCGATATCATAATTGAAGTATTGTAATACTCACAGAGCCTTCCTGCAGCATCTCACCACTGGTACCAGTCTCCTTCGTCCCTCGTCTAATGTTTTGTATTTGCTCAAGTCAAACTCATCCAGCACCTCCTCGGACATCAGAAGCATGTGGGCCAGTGCTGAACAGTGGGCAGGTGATAATGTACTGCACATGCCATCTGGAGATTGCATATATTTCTGAATTTCTTCATGTAGAGAATGATCATTCATTTCAAACAAGCAGTGGAAAAGATTAATGTATCTTTCAGGAGATGGATCCTTCCACTTTAGAACTTTGATATAGTGACATGTTTTCTGGATGCCGTCTGAGCTGTTGTGTGTGTTTGTCAGAAGGCCCTCTAAAAGGGCCTGATTGCACTCCAGTGAGATGCCAACAAGGAAGCGAAGGAAAAGGTCCAGATGTCCATTCTTGCTACACAAAGCTTTATCAACAGCACTCTTCAACAGAATATCCAAAGGAAGTGAGCCTTTCATAGTTCTGTGTTTTTCACTGAAGAAAGACTTCAGTACATCCAGATTTCCTAACATATGGGAATGAAACACAAATATGGCTGCTAGAAACTCCTGGATGCTCAAATGGACAAAGCAGTAGACCTTCTTGTAGTGAAACACACATTCTTCTCTGAAGATCTCAGTGCACATGCCAGAGTACACTGAAGCTTCACTGACATCAATGCCACACTCTCTCAGGTCTTCCTCATAAAACATGAGATTGCCATTCTCCAGATGCTTGAAAGCCAGCCCTGCCAGTTTCAATATGACACCCTTATGTGGTTCCTTTTCCTCTTGATACTTTTGGTTCTTCCTGGTGGTCTGGATAAGCAGGAAGTGTATGAACATTGCAGTCAGTGTTTTGGGGGCTTCTTTGCCATCATCCTGTTCCAGTATCTGCTGAAGAACAGTGGCTGAGATCCAACAGAAGACTGGCATGTGGCACATGATGTGGAGACTCCTGGATGCCTTAATATGTGAGACGATTCTGTTGGCTTGATTCTGGTCACTGATCTTCTTTCTGAAGTACTCTTCCTTCTGTGGGTCATTGAACCCTCGTACTTCTGTCACCAGACCGATGCACTGAGAAGGGATCTGACTGGCTGCTGCTGGTCGGGAGGTTATCCAGATGAGAGCAGAAGGAAGCAGAGTTCCCTGAATGAGACTCGTCATCAGCACATCCACTGATGATGTTTGTGTTACATCAGACAACTTCTGATTCTTTTGAAAATTCAGTGGAAGTCGACTCTCATCCAGACCATCAAAGATGAACACAATGTGGCAGTCTTTGTATTCACCATTCTGTAGCTCTTTAAGCTCTGGGTGGAAGTCAAGCAGGAACCTGTGAAAACTGTACTGATCATGTTTGACCAAATTCAGCTCACGGAACGGAAGCACAAACATGAAATCTACATACTGGTTAGCTCTCTCCTCTGCCCAGTCAAGGATGAACTTCTGCACGGACACAGTTTTTCCAATGCCAGCAATCCCCTTGGTCATCACAATTCTAATGTGTCTCTCCTGTCCAGGCAAGGGCTGGAAGATGTCATTACAGTTGATTCCTGTGTCTTCTGTGGTTTGTGGCCTGGATGCTGACTCTATCTGCCAAACCTCATGTTCATTATTCACCCCTTCACTCTCTCCCTCTGTGATGTAGAGCTCTGTGTAGATCTTGTTCAGGAGTGTTTGAGTCCCTGACCTTATGATGCCTTCACATATGCTCTCAAACCTCCTCTTCATGCTGGCTTTATTAGTCATCAGTACTCTGGTCAGGACATGTTTGTCTGTTTTGCATTAAAATAACAATAATCAAACAGATGTCAGTATCGAACACAGCTAACTGGTCATTGAGTCCAGCATAGCAACAATGAATATTAACACCACATGGCCCTGGGTCTTGTTCTTGGGAACACGCCCATAAGTGCAATTGTGCACATTTGTATACCTGCTAATTCAGCCCTGTTGACTGGAGCATGCTCAGTTAGACTGCTCCTCCAAACACTGTAGA
>NC_084994.1:32664683-32709683 GCF_963854185.1 Sardina pilchardus | reverse complement strand
ACATGAAACGAAGCACCAATCAGTCTGTAAACGTTGGAATAGTTTGTATACAGTTATAATCAGTAAAAACTTCAATTTTCGCCAAACTTACACTTTAATGGGGGAAACTCACTTACCATCACCAGTGTGTAGCACCCACATGGTTGATGCACGACAGCCATTATGCACGAGAACTCTCACCAGCTTGAGGTGGAGAGTGAGGGAATGAATGAACCAATTACACTGGGAATGATTAGGGGGCCAGAGTGAATGAGCCAATTACACTGGTGGATGATTAGGGGGCCAGAGTGAATGAGCCAATTACACTGGGGGATGATTAGGGGGCCAGAGTGAATGAGCCAGAGTGAATGAGCCAATTACACTGGTGGATGATTAGGGGGCCAGAGTGAATGAGCCAATTACACTGGGGGATGATTAGGGGGCCAGAGTGAATGAGCCAGAGTGAATGAGCCAATTACACTGGGGGATGATTAGGGGGCCAGAGTGAATGAGCCAGAGTGAATGAGCCAATTACACTGGGGGATGATTAGGGGGCCAGAGTGAATGAGCCAGAGTGAATGAGCCAATTACACTGGGGGATGATTAGGGGGCCAGAGTGAATGAGCCAATTACACTGGGGGATGATTAGGGGGCCAGAGTGAATGAGCCAGAGTGAATGAGCCAATTACACTGGGGGATGATTAGGGGGCCAGAGTGAATGAGCCAATTACACTGGGGGATGATTAGGGGGCCAGAGTGAATGAGCCAATTACACTGGGGGATGATTAGGGGGCCAGAGTGAATGAGCCAGAGTGAATGAGCCAATTACACTGGGGGATGATTAGGGGGCCAGAGTGAATGAGCCAATTACACTGGGGGATGATTAGGGGGCCAGAGTGAATGAGCCAATTACACTGGGGGATGATTAGGGGGCCAGAGTGAATGAGCCAGAGTGAATGAGCCAATTACACTGGGGGATGATTAGGGGGCCAGAGTGAATGAGCCAATTACACTGGGGGATGATTAGGGGGCCAGAGTGAATGAGCCAATTACACTGGGGGATGATTAGGGGGCCAGAGTGAATGAGCAGGTTCGGAATTTAGCCAGGACACCAAGGAACCCTCTACTCTTTGCGACAAGTGGAACTTTAAGTGAGTCAGGACTTCACCTTGGATCAGGTCTTCCTGTGCTGACCCCCTGATGCCCATCAGTGGAAACAACTCACCTTGGATAAGACAGCACTCTTCCTGTGCTGACCCCCTGATGCCCATCAGTGGAAACAACTCACCTTGGATAAGACAGCACTCTTCCTGTGCTGACCCCCTGATGCCCATCAGTGGAAACAACTCACCTTGGATAAGACAGCACTCTTCCTGTGTTGACCCCCTGATGCCCATCAGTGGAAACAACTCACCTTGGATAAGACAGCACTCTTCCTGTGTTGACCCCCTGATGTCCATCAGTGGAAACAACTCACCTTGGATAAGACAGCACTCTTCCTGTGTTGACCCCCTGGTGTCCATCAGTGGAAACAACTCACCTTGGATAAGACAGCACTCTTCCTGTGTTGACCCCCTGGTGTCCATCAGTGGAAACAACTCACCTTGGATAAGACAGCACTCTTCCTGTGTTGACCCCCTGGTGTCCATCAGTGGAAACAACTCACCTTGGATAAGACAGCACTCTTCCTGTGTTGACCCCCTGATGCCCATCAGTGGAAACAACTCACCTTGGATAAGACAGCACTCTTCCTGTGCTGACCCCCTGATGCCCATCAGTGACGGGCTCCTCATTCTTCAGGGACTCGTGGCTGGACACGGCACATGCTGCTCTGCCTGTCTGATTTCCACCAACAGCATCCTCAGGGTAATCCATCCTAATCAATCAATCAATCAATCAATACAGAGACTTATCAATACAGCAACTTCTGTGTACGTAAATGAATGTGTGCATGTGCAATAGTGTTTGCTTTTGTGCATATGTGTGCTTGTGTGTGTTTGTGTGTCTGTGTGTGTGTGTGTGTGTGTGTGTGTGGTGTGCTCGCTTGTGAGTCTGTATGATTGGAGGGTAATGGTGTGTGTGTGTGTGTGTGTGTGTGTGTGTGTGTGTGTGTGTGTGTGTGTGTGTGTGTGTATGTGTGTGTGTGTGTGTGTGTGGGGGGGGGATGGGCGCATATGTATGTGTACCTACGCACGTTTATGTGTGTGTGTGTCATTGTGTGCGTGCATGTGTGTGCATGTGTGTACTGTGTGTGTGCATGTGTGTACTGTATGTGTGTGTGTGAACTTCAATTGTTGACATTCTCGATAATGTCGAGGGGAAGCTGAGACAAATCATGCATGACTGCAAGTAGGCTACTTCTTTGCGTTGGATGAGAGTAGGCTACAGATGTGATGGATGTTACATCACATCTGTACTCTCACCATGGACGTTAGGAAATGTCTATACATTTTTAAAAATGGAGTGGGAGCATACAGTAAATGCATTGAATATGATGTTGCACTAACTGGTTTTCAGTTTTGTGCTATCATTGAATGGTGATTTATGTGAGCCCTTTGCACTGAAATGAATAGGCCTACTTTTCACTCATGTGGCTGTAAAATACTTGTATTTGTCGTTAGGGAATGTATAGGCCTATTAAAAAGGCATTTGAGCATGAAAAAAATGAAATGTATATACTGTATGTTATATACATTTAATTCTTATTCAGAATTATTTTGTAGCTTCTCTCATGTCAGATGTGCGAAGGTGCGCAGCCACATTTGGCCCTCTGATGGTGATGATAAAAAAATTGTGGCCCTCTTAGTCATGAAAGTTGCCCATCCCTGGTCTACACATCAATGTAGCTGTTAGTTTGTTAGCGCTAGCTGCTTTTATTTTTGTTAAATCATAAAGTATAACAGTCAAACAACATGCACAAACCCTATTACTGTAAATGTATGTATAAGTAGATGAGAGATGTATGACATAAATGAGAAATGGGCCACTTTCAAGAGTAAATCGTAGTAGCCTAACATAGAAGTGTCTCCATTTCATTTCCGTATGGTATTTATTAATGGAATATCATGCAATGAAAGCATGAGCTAAACACACATACACACACTCTCTCTCTCTCACACACACACACACACACACACACACATACACACCCTCTCTCTCTCCCCCCCTCACACACACACACACACACACACACACACACACACACACACACACACACACACACACACACACACACACACACACACACACACACACACACACACACACACACACACACACACACACACACACACA
The DNA here is from genome assembly GCF_963854185.1 of Sardina pilchardus. NCBI lineage: Eukaryota > Metazoa > Chordata > Actinopteri > Clupeiformes > Clupeidae > Sardina > Sardina pilchardus. The sequence continues at coordinate 32,706,410 of NC_084994.1, read as the reverse complement.
CACACACACACACACACACACACACACACACACACACACCATACAGTATGAGAGAGTGAGGCCTTTTTGAAGGAGTAGTGGACATAGAAGTTGTATTTGTTCAAGTTCATTCCTTCTTGCACTTCTTTGTCTTTTGTCTTTTGCAACACATAAAAAAAGGACTGTCTTTTGCAACATATCGAAATACATGGTTGTAAATAAAAGGAAGTGGTTTGCCGCTGTTTCCATGATGAACTACCGTGTTGAGTACTCTGTCTGGTAATTTGGTACACCAGGCCCTGTAGTCGTTCCTAGTAATTCTGATCCTGCTGGTCCTAGTGAGCATTTATAATTATTCTTTAGCCTTATATCCCCTTCTTCTATTTGTTAGCCCTTTTGTGCAAAGGAGGGCTACATAAAACTTAGGCTGCCGTCTCTTCAAGTTTTAAGACGATTGTCTTCCAGCTTATTATATGACTTGACTTGTGACTTGCTTGACCTAAGCTATGACTTGACTTGACTCGACCCTCACAAAAACGACTTGGGACTTGCTTGAGACTTGAAGGTTAAGACTTGAGACTTGCTTGAGACTTGCATATGTGTGACTTACTCCCATCTCTGGTGTGAAGCGGAGGAGACGTGCTCACACTATCGCCTTCTGATAAATCCAAGTATTTAACTGGGTGCTGAATCCCACGTAAAACATAAATGAATGAAAGCAAAGGACAGCACTCTTCAGATTTTCTTTGTTTATTCACCTTCGTAGGCGAATAAACAAAGAAAATCTGAAGAGTGCTGTCCTTTGCTTCTTTCATTCATGTACTGTATGTATGTATGTATGTGTGTGTGTGTGTGTGTGTCTTTTTGTGTGTTGATGTGTACCCGGGGATCAAATAAACTTTTGTAAATGAATCATCACCCTCTTGAGGGATATCATCTTTATCAATCCACCGATAAGAAAATCATATATATTTATAAACAGCTTCAGCTTCAGCAAGTTAGAAGTCCTCCTGAGCTCCTTGGCACCTGGTGATTGGGCCAACGTGCAGTTTGTTTTTTGTGCATCAGTATGTGTGTGTGTGTGTGTGTGTGTGAGAGAGAGAGTTGGCACTTACCAAAACAGCAACTTTTGTACATGTATATTAATATTTGCTTTTGTGCATATTTGTGCTTGTGTGTGTGTGTGTGTGTGTGTGTGTGTGTGTGTGTGTGTGCATGTGTGTGCGTGTGCTCTACTATCACTTTTCATGACCAATTTTACAGTTTTTCACAATTGCTAGAACACCTTTTTCAGATCTCTTTACCTTTTTCTCAAAACTGTGAACACAAAACTCATTTCTCAAACTACATTCTCGAAACCCTTCAATCTTGTTGCAAAACTGAACAATCACCTCAAAACACTTTTAACTTTGCTCAAAACTAACTAATGGTCTCAAATCATTGAACACATCAGGCAAAATTACACTCCTGCAGAGCAGTTATAAGACAATACACCAAACAATGGAAGACACAGTTTTCAGGGCAGGGTTTATGGCTCCTGGAGGAATTGTATTCATTCTAATTTGAAAAATAAAATATCACAATGAAAATAAAGAATAAGGACTTATATCACTCTCTACTCATATCCTCTAGCCTATATGAAGATATAAATCAATAGTATTGTAAGTGAACAGAAAGACAGGCCAATACTGTACTGAATATGATTTGTACTGTGATGCCACAGACTCTGATAGTACTGTATGCAATACTGTAATATTGTATTGTGCCTAAATTTAGACTTACTTGGACATACTGATAACTCAGCTCTTTCACTCTCTCAGAGTTGAACTCAAAGGGTAAGTGTGTAACAGTGGATGTTCAGTGATTACTGTATGATAATGGACATTTACGCTATTTCTCTTCTGTAGTCTGAATCTTTGGATTATTGACGCCACAGAGAAACCACTGATGTTGGGTTGGACCATGAAGTCCTGCTTCTCTCATTGGCATTCCATGAACCAGAACATGGTCAATGATTGTTGCCCAAATATCATCATTTACAGTATTGCAACTCTTGGGACTCTCTGTCTTTCTCTTCATCCTCTTCCTCCTACCTGCACCCTCCTCTTCCTTGTACCCCACTTCTACTGTAACACACACTTGTTGTCCCCTGCGTCTCTGTCAACTCTGAACTGACTTATATTGGTTGTCACATCATTAGACAGAAGTGTTATCAATTTTGAGTGGTAGTGTTCAAATGGAGACAACTGTGCACTAATTGTGTTCAACTTCTGCGTTGTTTGGTTATCAATATAATTAAGAAGTGCATCAGAATGCACAATGTGTTCACAGTTTTGCAAAAAGGGTTAATGAGTTTGGTAAAATGGGTGAAAGTGGGTGAAAGTAGTCTATGGTTTAGCCAAAAAAGGGCGGAATTCAACAAATGTGTTCAGGCATTTGAGAATTTGATTCAGAGAATGGGGTTTAGTGTTTGAGCAACTGTGAAAAACTGTAACATACATGCATACTGTACAAGCAGCGTTGTTGTTCATCTAACGCATACAGTACATGAATCATACAGTACATGAACCAAAATAACTCTTTATAGAGGGTGATGTGCCTATATGCCTTCACTAACTAAACTTGCATCTCTGTGAGAGAGAGGGAGAGAGAGAGAGAGAGAGAGATATTCTTTCAGTTATCAGGAAACTCCAGTGTAACTTCCTTTAGACAAATTAAATCACATTACTGTAGAGACTCTAAATTAAATCCCTGGAGATGTAATGTTCATCTCTCTACAACAGACACACACACTTCGTTTACACACTCACACTTCGCATGAACCACACAGCGACACGTCACCATGGAGCCCATTACGGCCTATGATACGGCTCATCTTCACAGTTGTAATGATTTGAAGTGAACGGCACCTCACCTGTTCAGTGTTCAGTCTTGTCCCCTTCTCCCCACTCTCACATGTTTCACAAGGCAGGAGGATCTCTGAAGCTCTCAAGTGGCTGTTGTCTTTAAGATGGCGCCCGACTCAGTGAACTTCTACAAGCAGGATGTCTGTATGAGGTCGTTCTGTTAATGATTAATGATCACTCTGCTCATGATTCCCTGTAGAGGCCAAAGGTTGTCTCTTCAATGGCTTTATAACTCAGCACACCAACAAAATCTAGTTTTACCGTATTCACAATAAGAATTGTCAGAAGAAGTTTTCGGTAACACTTTACAATATAGCCGCAAGCGGCGATGGCGGGCCCGAGCACCTGCGGTGCGGAGACCTGTGACATTTCGGAATCTAACAAAGCAACATGTGTGGGTTGGTGTGCCTGTGCATGAGCAACATACATGCCCACTAAATTTGGTTCATTTTTGTGAATATATTTGTCAACCACAAAAGACAACATGCTAGGTGGCACTATAGAGTACCTAAGCGACACCCTAGGCCAGAGCTCTGTCCCTGACTAGCGGTAGCAATAACACACAAGCCTACCTAATTGTGTCAATGTCAACCATAAAAGACAACGTGCTAGGTGGCACTATAGAGTCCCTATGCCAAACCCTAGGCCAGAGCTCTGTCCCTGACTAGCTGTAGCAATAACACACATGCCCACCAAATGTGACTAATTTTCGTGAATATATGTGTCAACCACAACAGACAACACGCTAGGTGGCGCTATAGAGTCCCTAAGCCACACCCTAGGCCTGAGCTCCTTTTCTGACTAGCGATAGCAATACGAAAGAAGTCCAATAAATTTGGTTCATTTTCATGAATGTACACGTCAACCACAACAGACAACAAACTAGGTGGCGCTTAGTCCTTAAGCCACACCCTAGGCCAGAGCTCTATCTTTCAGTAGCGACACCAATAACACGTAAAACCACCAAATTTGCTTCATTTTCGTGAATGTACACGTCAACCACAACACAATCTGCTAGGTGGCACTATAGAGTCCCTAAGCCACACCCTAGACCAGAGCTCTGTCTCTGACTAGGGGTAGCAAAAACAATTTTGTCTGTGAAATTTCTAAAGTACGCCTTCTGCCACGAAGATAAATTGTAGGGTTTTAAATGTTCAAAAAAAGAGTAAAAGGTCTGCACACTTCCTCTCACTTAATTTACTTTATTAGTTCAAGGGTTTTAAATGTTCCTCATAAAAAGTATTTTCGAAGTCCAAATAAAAGAAAATGTTGCTGTTATTGCTACGATAGACCGTTAAATTTACATGCACAGGTTTTGTACACCATTGTCATGGCCAAATTCAAGCACTTTTTAAGGACTTTCAAGACCAGTTTTCCAGTATTGAAATTGTGTGTGAACAAATTCAAAGCCCTGTTGTTTGAGGTCACTGTAGGATAAAGAACCAGGAAATTTGATACAACCTTAGCCGAATACTGAACCAGCAACTATCATTAGGTTAACTGAATGGGGCATAGAAAATGAGTGTTTGCTGCTCTGTCATATCAAGTTTCCTTGTTCTTTTTCTTACTGACAGCACTCGATGAGATTGATTCACACCATATTTCAGGGGTGTGATTGGCAAAGGACAAAAAAGAGGAAAATATACCCAGCACCCTCAGGAGAAAGTTTTCAAAAATGACCCCTTAAATGATAACATCAGATGACTTTTATGAGAACTGTTTATAAACTGTGATAAACATTATAACATATATCGAGGGCTGAGAACCAAAGGGGCAGTTGCGTAAGTGACATTTTGGTCAAAATTGAGTTATATCACCTGAAAACTCTTGATGAGCTCTTTTTAGCTGACACAATTATTTATAAATATTAAATGATTGACAAAAACAAAAACCAAAGGTCTTTAACTGTGAACATAAGCAGTTAGATTTGTTTTGGCTCTATTGTAAAGTTGGTGAAATGTCACTTACGCCCCTGTGGTTCTCAGCCCTCGATAAATATAGATATACATAGACTATATTGTAATAAGTCTACGACTAATTTATAGCAAAGTAGCCTAGGCCTACTCAAGACTAAACCAGATATGGCTGAAATATGTAGGGCAGCTATCATGATCATTTTGCCAACAATGATGTAGAACCATGGATTTTCCTAGTTCATGACATGCTTTGTTTTCACTTAAACCAACATAAAGTTATAATTAGGGATGTAACGGTATGAAAATTTAACCCCACGGTTATAGTGACCAAAATTATCACGGTTTTCGGTGTTATCGCGGTTTTAAAAATTGTGTGTACAATATGTTAAGAAAGCGCTGATGGGTGTAGACAAGCTGAAATATTAGTTTTAAAAAGTATGACAGTGTTTATTACATTAAAAATATAGGCAAACCCTCATTGCCTTCAGCAGGATACTGATCATTCACAGCAGTGGCAATCCTAGTCTCTGCTCAACCCTCCACACACACAGAAAATGGCTTGTCTTGTTTATTGCATATTTTGAATTCACTTTATATATTTTGCTAATAGTTTAGAATATGTTAGGATCTGCATAATTACTTATAGCTAAAACTATTTTGAATACTTCATATTGATTTTTAAACTCTTACACTTGTCTTTAATGACTTTAATGTTGTGTAGGTCTAATTGAGAGCCTGCCACTTTAAGAGATACGTGAAGTAGGCTAATTATATTAACCTTCATTCGGTTTTTGGAAAGTAGTCATGCATAGTTCAAGGATATCCGTTTTCATTGAATAAAATGAATGTTCAAAACATTAACAAGTCAAAGAAAATATTGCTGGGATCATAGAAAAGATAAGTGTCTTGCAATGTTAACTTCTATGATTTTGGTGAGCACTAGGCTACTGTAGGCTACATTAATGATAGACATGACGCGTGAGCTAACGGGATAGTTACCTTGATGGAACTCTCTCAAGATGTTAAAAGTTTGCCAATAGGCTGTGTAGCTTTTTTCGGAAATTGAACTAAACACTACAGTAGGCCTAAATGAACTAAATTCCATAGCCTACTGTAGGTAGGTTACCATTGTGCTCCTTGGTTGGAAATGTTGGCTGTTTATAGCTTAACTTATGATTTGGAGTTTGGTATATCTGCTATATCCAATGAGTGACACCCAGCGCTCAACAAAACTTCACGGCATTCTCCTGATAACGTTACTGGAATAGCCTAGATTTAATGTGAACGTGTAGGCCTACATAAAAAGACGCAGAGTGGCTACATGATACAGCGCACGTTTTGGGGTGAAAATGTTGCACCCTTTAAAAGCAGGTGTAGCCTTATGAATCATGATTAAATCCATCAATTAGACAACAGAATTAGTAAGGTAAAGTTTTGTTTCATAGTTGCCTTCAGCTTGTGTCAAAATCAGGCTCGGATGAAGCTGGGAGGAATTAAACACGCGGTTACCACACCGTAGTATCAACCGTGATAATAATGAACATGATTTGAAATGAACACGGTAATTGCTATCGTCAACATTTTTATCATGGTTTACCGTCACACCGGTAATCGTTACATCCCTAGTTATAATGTTGACTACATGTTTTAATATAGACCTACTTGATAACATATAGCCTACCCCCTTAGTCCTCTAGCTCTAGTCCTGTACAATATAATAGTGAATAGGCCTATTGATATATTGATGCTGTTTGAAGAGGTTGCTTGATGATATTTAAGTTCCAAAGAAAATCAAATTGCACCACTCCCTCTCCTTCCAAAGTAACATGTCCATCACCTTTCCTCCTAAAAACAAATGTCTGGCCCTACTGTTATAAGCTACATCATTTGTTCAAGTGCACACACTAAATGGAGAGCTAGGATTAAAATTCAAACTGTGCCTTTAAATAGGCGACTTTTTTCATCTATCATCACAATGCTACAGGCCATTTTCACTAAAAAAAATCAGCTCAATATTATGTGCAAGACAAGTTTACCAAGCATGCCAATGTGTTAATCTCTTAGCACTGTCGTCATACGTTTTCTCATAGTGAGATGGCTATCCCGAAATATGTTTTGAATGACGTCTTGAATGACATGGGGCGCACGGAGATAAGGCTGGAAAAACGCGAAATGACAAGGTGATAACTAAACAATTCAGTTGACCTAGGGTAGACAGGCTTTGTGGCTAAAACTATGAAAACCAGTAGGCTAGTCTGTCACAGCTAACTTCAGGCACTGTAGCCTAGACTAGTTTACACGCGCAGAAATTAAAAGTCAATATTGCCATCACGATATTGCTGTCATTATCGGAAAATCCGGACACGTCAAACTGGATGCGAACGCGTGGCAAAGCCAACAACAACTTCATAAATTACCTCTTTTAAATAAATAATTTGAGCCTACCGTTTCATGCCTAACGTCGACAGCAAATGTCTCAGTCCATCATAGGCAAGGTTATTAATGCATAGGCCTATAGCCTAATTAAACTAGGCTTAGTGATGGCAGATCAAATAGTTAAAAAAACGTTTTGAAGTCTACCCAGAGCATGTTTGCAAACGCATGCAAAGGGATAAACTATGTTCATACCATCTTCAATCGTTTCAAAAACTAGGATTAGGCAGTCTGCCTATGCTGCTTGCGTATAGTTGCAGGAATCAATCGTTTGAAAAATATGGTTGTTTCTAGCCTCGTATGGTTTCAATTGGATCACACACACATTGCACGACTGCTCATATGAATCGGTGGCACCAAACTAACGTATTTCCAGATAGGGGAAACGTTTAGATTATTTTGAATAGATAGATGGTTCACTCAATTTAAAGGCAATTAATCACCACAACTGAATAACATTAACCTGCCTTGCACTGCAGGGAAATGTTCTTACCTTGATTGAAAGCTAAGCAGACGGCCAGTTCTAGTTCTGTCATCTTCTCTCCTGCTTTCTAGATGTCCATGGAGAAACGTCCTCCTTCAGTTAGGCAGAGTAAGTTCGTTGTGGTTTCAAACTTACGTCCTCCACTAATAAAGGCATTATAGCTAGCTTCCACTCACAAACGGTAGGCTACTCCCAAAATGTGACACATTTGAACTTCTCATTACGTTTTACATCTGTCAAAAGTTGGATTATGTTTCAGGAGTTAAACTGACACCTAGGCTATCAATGCTCTATTTGTAAGCTAAAATAAACTAGTAAACACCATATCGCTAACGTGCATCAATTGGAGTTAGCGAGCTAGCTTAGCTAGCTAGCTAGCTAGCTTAGGCCAAGATTTAAAACCAGGTCGAATTTACTACGGCTGGCCCTAGGTGCCTGTTGTGTTTTCCGCTAGACCTTTTCAAACAAGACCAACTACAATAGGCTATTTGACGTTCGTTATCGCACTGGGACTTGTTAATTACCGAACGTGACAAAAACCTGCCTTGCTATAACGTTAGCTCCCAAACGGCAGGCTACTCCCAAACAGTGACACATTTGAACTTCACGTTACATTTTAGAACTGTTTAGAACTGTTTGGATTATGTTTCAGTAGGCCTAGTTAGGCTGTCACCTAGGCTATCAAGGCTCTATTTGTAAGCTGAGATAAACTAGCTAGTAAATACCATATCACTAACGTGCATCACTTGGAGTTAGCTAGATGGAGGAAACGAGCCCTTTAGCCAACTTATTGAACCGCATCAAATAGCTTGCAAAGTTGCGTTTCAACAAAACTGTTACCTTACTTTCAAGAATAACTCCGTAGACAAAAAGTCAAAATGATTGCACTGTTTCCACGATATAAATCCACGAAAACACTCAGTATAGAGCTACATTGACTGAGACTTCTATGGGGTCGCCTGGATCTGCACTGACTAACAAATCACATGGTGTAGTGGGCGGGACAGTGCTCTCGACCACAGAATGTCAAATGAGTGAGAGACTTTTACAGACAATTGAGTTTCATTCCCTAGGGCATCAAACAAATAACCCTAAATAACTCACTTTCTGTTAATGTGTTTAAAGTCAAAATTGCAGCATAGGTTATTAGTATTTGTAAACTCATCTCATAATACTTTAGGTAAAACTATGTGTCAACCACAATCATTAATATGCTATTATAAGTGACAAAATCACAACCACACCAAACAACATCAAAACTTGAATGTGACTGTCACTACAACCACACTATCTAATACTCCATTAGATTTCATCCAAATTAGTCACTGCTTTCTGCCTATAACACCAACTTATTGTTCCTTTTATAAGACACCTAGGTTCAAACCTGTGTGTGTGTGTGTGTGTGTGTGTGTGTGTGTGTGTGTGTGTGTGTCTGTGTGTGTGTCTGTGTCTGTGTCTGAGTCTCTGTGTGGAAAGCGGGGGAGGTTAGAGAGACATCCAGCTGGGAAAGAGGGGAGGGGTGGGAAGAACTGTGGGGGGAGGGAAACAGATAAGGAGTGGTAGAGTGGGTGAGCCACAGTGAGGGAGCAAGACCATGCGCGGCTAGGCACAGAGACCTATAAAAACCTTATAAACCTAAATATCTCACTTTCTGTTAACATGGTTGAAATCAAAATTGCAGCATAGGTTGATATGATTATAATTATTCATCAACTCGTTTCAAAATATTTTAGCTAAAACTGTGTCCACCACAATCATTAATGCGCTTTTAAAAAACACAAACAACACCAAATTCAAAACTTTGTATATGACTGTCACTACAAACACACTAACTAATACTCCATCAAATTTCATCCAAATTAGTCACTGTTTTCTGCCTATAACACCAACTTTTTGTTTCTTTTATAAGACACCTAGATTCAAACCTTCGCCATTTCAATATACTTTTGAAATTAAAAAATCTGGTCGCAATTCCTCTCAGGCAACCCCTCAAGATCATTTTAGTGCTTAAATGACATAATTTCGATAAACCGTCTAGGAGAAGTATTTCAAAATACATGATGTGCAAAAATCAGAAAATCTCACATAATTCAAATTCTTCTAAGATTCACTATATAGTTTAAATGTAAAGCTTGTTCAGAATAATACAACACACATGTCCACCAAACTAGGCCAAAGCTCTGTCTCTGAGTTTCGATTGCAATTCTACAAATGGCTGCCAAATTACAAGAGTTTTAGAGCATGCCAAGTTGGTGAAAAAAAAAAAACAGGTAAGACGGAAAAATAATAATAATAATAATAATAATAATAATAATCTGAGCAGAAACAATAGGGCCTTGCACCTACGGTGCAGCCACTTTCAGTGGCCGCACCTCGGTGCTCGGGCCCTAAATATAGCCGCAAGCGGCGATGGCGGGCCCGAGCACCTGCGGTGCGGAGACCTGTGACATTTCGGAATCTAACAAAGCAACATGAGGCGTGTTGGTGGGCATGTGCATGAGCAACACACATGGCCACCAAATTTGGTCAATTTTCTTGTATGTATGTGTCAACCACAACAGACAACGTGCTAGGTGGCGCTATAGAGTCCCTAAGCCACACCCTAGGCCAGAGCTGTTCTTCACTAGCGGCAGTAATAACACACAAGCTCGTGAACTTTGATTCATTTTTGTGAATGTAAATGTCAACCCAAAACGGGTAACACGCTAGGTGGCGCTATAGAGTCCCTAAGCCACACCCTCAGCCAGAGCTCTGTCTCTGAATAGCGATGGCAATAACACATGTGCCTACCAAATTTGGTTCATTGTCGTGGATGTATGTTTTAACCACAACAGACAACGCACTAGGTGGCGCTATAGAGTCCCTAAGCCACAACCTAGGCCAAAGCTCTGTCTCTGACTAGCGATAGCAATAACACATAAGTCCACCAAATTTGGTTCATTTTCGTGAATGTTTGTGTCAACCACAACAGATAACGTGCTTCTAGGTGGCGCTATAGAGTCCCTAAGCCACACCCTAGGCCAGAGCTCTGTCTCTGACTAGTGATAGCAATAACACATAAGTCCACCAAATTTGGTTCATTTTCGTGAATGTTTGTTTCAACCACAACAGATAATGTGCTACTAGGTGGCGCTATGGAGTCCCTAAGCCACACCCGAGGCCAGAGCTCTGTCTTTATCTAGCGGCAGCAATAACACTCAAGCCCACCAAATGTGGTTCATTTTTGTGAATGTTTGTGTCAACCACAACAAACAATGCTCTAGGTGGCGCTATAGAGTCCCTAAGCCACACCTTGGGCCAGAGTTTGTCTCTGACTAGCAATAGGGATAACACACAAGCCCATCAAATCTGGTTAATTTTCGTGAATGTATGCGTCAACCACAACAGGCAATGCACTAGGTGGCGCTATAGAGTCCCTTAGCCACACCCTAGGCCAGAGCTCTGTCTCTGACTAGAGATAGCAATAACACACAAACCCACCAAATTTGGTTCATTTTTGTGAATGTATGTGTCAACCACAACAGACAACCCGACAGAGCGTTCTTAAGCCTTCTTTAATCATTGTCTAATATTAAGGAAAGTTTAAGATCTATTAACCAAGGTGTTGTCACACACACACATGGCAAATAAGTTGCAGGATTGTGGTGCCTTCTCTCATCCTCAAGTTGGGTTATCATCTGTTGGCCTTCTTACCACCACCAGAGAGGCATGGGGGATGGGTGAGAGAGTGTGTGGGGGGTCGGTATGCAAATGAGGGGGGGGGGCATGGGGCTAAGATAGAAAGAGAGAGAGGGAGGGAGGCAGAGGGGTCAAGGAGGAGGCCGTGTGTGTGCGTAACTCTCTGGAAAGCTTGCGCGTGTGTAATGTGTGTGCGGCTACATGTGGTTCTGTGTGTGTAACAGGACCAACATGAAGGCGCGGATGAGGAAAGATAGTAACACAGAGCCATCCTCATATGAAAACCTAAATAACTCACTTTCTGTTAATGTGGTTAAAGTCAAAATTGCAGCATAGGTTAATATGATTATTATTATTCATCAACTTGCTTCAAAATATTTTAGCTAAAACTGTGTCCACCACAATCATTAATGCGCTTTTAAAAAACACAAACAACACCAAATTCAAAACTTTGTATATGACTGTCACTACAAACACACTAACTAATACTCTATTAAATTTCATCCAAATTAGTCACTGTTTTCTGCCTATAACACCAACTTTTTGTTCCTTTTATAAGACACCTAGGTTCAAACCTTCGCCATTTCGATATAGTTTTGAAATTCAAAAATCTGTTCGCAATTTCTCTTGGGCAACCCCTCAAGATCATTTTACTGCTAAAATGACATGATTTCGACAAACCGTCTAGGAGAAGTGTTTCAAAATACATGATGTGCAAAAATCAGAAAATATCACATAATTCAAATTCTTTTAATATTTACTATATAGTTCCAATGTAAAAGTTGTTCGGATTAATACAACACACATGCCCACCAAATTTGGTTCATTTTCGTGCATGTATGTGTCAAACACAACAGAAATCGCTCTAGGTGGCGCTATAGAGTCCCTGAGCCACACCCCTGGCCAGAGCTCTGTCTCTGAGTAGCGACGGTAATTCCACATGTAGCTACCAAATTACAAGAGTTTTGGAGCATGCCAAGTTGGTGAAAAAGGGCCGCACGGGCTAAGAGGAAAAGAGAATAATAAGAAGAAATATAGCCGCAAGCGGCGATGGCGGGCCCGAGCACCTGCAGTGCGGAGACCTGTGACATTTCGGAATCTAACAAAGCAACATGTGCGTGTTGGTGGGCATGTGCATGAGCAACACACATGCCCACCAAATTTGGTCAATTTTCCTGAATGTATGTGTCAACCACAACAGACAACACGCTAGTCGGCGCTATAGAGTCCTTAAGCCACACCCTAGGCCAGAGCTCTGTCTCTGACTATCCATATCAATAACGCACAAGCCCACCAAATTTGGTTCATTTTCGTGTATGTGTGTGTCAACCACAACAGACAATGCGCTAGGTGGCGCTATACAGTCCCTAAGACACCCTTGGCCAGAGCGCTGTCTCTGAATAGCTATAACAATAACACAAATGCCCACCAAATTTGGTTCTTTTCGTGAATGTATGTGTCAACCACAACAGACAATGCGCTAGGTGGCGCTATACAGTCCCTAAGACACCCTTGGCCAGAGCGCTGTCTCTGAATAGCTATAGCAATAACACAAATGCCCACCAAATTTGGTTCTTTTTCGTGAATGTATGTGTCAACCACAACTGACAATGCGCTAGGTGGCGCTATGGAGTCCCTAAACCACACCCGAGGCCAGAGCTCTGTCTCTGAATAACTATAGCAATAACACACATGCCCACCAAATTTGGTTCATTTTGGTGAATGTACGTGTCAACCACAACAGAAAATGCGCTAGGTGGCGCTATGGAGTCCCTAAGCCACACCCGAGGCCAGAGCTCTGTCTTTATCTAGCGGCAGCAATAACACTCAAGCCCACCAAATGTGGTTCATTTTTGTGAATGTTTGTGTCAACCACAACAAACAATGCTCTAGGTGGCGCTATAGAGTCCCTATTTCAGACCTTTGGCCAGAGCTCTGTCTCTGACTAGCAATAGGAATAACACACAAGCCCATCAAATTTGGTTAATTTTCGTGAATGTACGTGTCAACCACAACAGGCAATGTGCTAGGTGGCGCTATAGAGTCCCTAAGCCACACCCGAGGCCAGAGCTCTGTTTTTATCTAGCGGCAGCAATAACACACAAGCCCACCAAATTTGGTTCATTTTTGTGAATGTTTGTGTCAACCACAACAAACAATGCTCTAGGTGGCGCTATAGAGTCCCTAAGCCACACCTTTGGCCAGAGTTTGTCTCTGACTAGCAATAGGGATAACACACAAGCCCATCAAATCTGGTTAATTTTCGTGAATGTATGTGTCAACCACAACAGGCAATGCACTAGGTGGCGCTATAGAGTCCCTTAGCCACACCCTAGGCCAGAGCTCTGTCTCTGACTAGAGATAGCAATAACATACAAGCCCACCAAATTTGGTTCATTTTTGTGAATGTATGTGTGAACCACAACAGACAACCCGACAGAGCGTTCTTAAGCCTTCTTTAATCATTGTCTAATATTAAGGAAAGTTTAAGATCTATTAACCAAGGTGTTGCCACACACACACATGGCAAATAAGTTGCAGGATTGTGGTGCCTTCTCTCATCCTCAAGTTGGGTTATCATCTGTTGGCCTTCTTACCACCACCAGAGAGGCATAGGGGATGGGTGAGAGAGTGTGTGGGGGGTCGGTATGCAAATGAGGGGGGGGGGGCATGGGGCTAAGATAGAAAGAGAGAGAGGGAGGGAGGCAGAGGGGTCAAGGGGGAGGCCGTGTGTGTGCGTAACTCTCTGGAAAGCTTGCGCGTGTGTAATGTGTGTGCGGTTACATGTGGTTCTGTGTGTGTAACAGGACCAACATGAAGGCGCGGATGAGGAAAGATGGTAACACAGAGCCATCCTCATATGAAAACCTAAATAACTCACTTTCTGTTAATGTGCTTAAAGTCAAAATTGCAGCATAGGTTAATATGATTATTATTATTCATCAACTCGCTTCAAAATATTTTAGCTAAAACTGTGTCCACCACAATCATTAATGCACTTTTAAAAAACACAAACAACACCAAATTCAAAACTTTGTATATGACTGTCACTACAAACACACTAACTAATACTCTATTAAATTTCATCCAAATTAGTCACTGTTTTCTGCCTATAACACCAACTTTTTGTTCCTTTTATAAGACACCTAGGTTCAAACCTTCGCCATTTCGATATACTTTTGAAATTCAAAAATCTGTTCGCAATTTCTCTTGGGCAACCCCTCAAGATCATTTTACTGCTAAAATGACATGATTTCGACAAACCGTCTAGGAGAAGTGTTTCAAAATACATGATGTGCAAAAATCAGAAAATCTCACATAATTCAAATTCTTTTAATATTTACTATATAGTTTCAATGTAAAAGTTGTTCGGATTAATACAACACACATGCCCACCAAATTTGGTTCATTTTCGTGCATGTTTGTGTCAAACACAACAGAAATCGCTCTAGGTGGCGCTATAGAGTCCCTGAGCCACACCCGTGGCCAGAGCTCTGTCTCTGAGTAGCGACGGTAATTCCACATGTAGCTACCAAATTACAAGAGTTTTGGAGCATGCCAAGTTGGTGAAAAAGGGCCGCACAGGCTAAGAGGAAAAGAGAATAATAAGAATAATAATAATAAGAATAATCTGAGCAAAAACAATAGGGCCTTGCACCTACGGTGCAGCCGCTGCTACAGCGGCCGCACCTCGGTGCTCGGGCCCTAATAATCTGAGCAAAAACAATAGGGCCTTGCACCTACGGTGCAGCCGCTGCTACAGCGGCCGCACCTCGGTGCTCGGGCCCTAAATATAGCCGCAAGCGGCGATGGCGGGCCCGAGCACCTGCGGTGCGGAGACCTGTGACATTTCGGAATCTAACAAAGCAACATGAGGCGTGTTGGTGGGCATGTGCATGAGCAACACACATGGCCACCAAATTTGGTCAATTTTCTTGTATGTATGTGTCAACCACAACAGACAACGTGCTAGGTGGCGCTATAGAGTCCCTAAGCCACACCCTAGGCCAGAGCTGTTCTTCACTAGCGGCAGTAATAACACACAAGCTCGTGAACTTTGATTCATTTTTGTGAATGTAAATGTCAACCCAAAACGGGTAACACGCTAGGTGGCGCTATAGAGTCCCTAAGCCACACCCTCAGCCAGAGCTCTGTCTCTGAATAGCGATGGCAATAACACATGTGCCTACCAAATTTGGTTCATTGTCGTGGATGTATGTTTTAACCACAACAGACAACGCACTAGGTGGCGCTATAGAGTCCCTAAGCCACAACCTAGGCCAAAGCTCTGTCTCTGACTAGCGATAGCAATAACACATAAGTCCACCAAATTTGGTTCATTTTCGTGAATGTTTGTGTCAACCACAACAGATAACGTGCTTCTAGGTGGCGCTATAGAGTCCCTAAGCCACACCCTAGGCCAGAGCTCTGTCTCTGACTAGTGATAGCAATAACACATAAGTCCACCAAATTTGGTTCATTTTCGTGAATGTTTGTTTCAACCACAACAGATAATGTGCTACTAGGTGGCGCTATGGAGTCCCTAAGCCACACCCGAGGCCAGAGCTCTGTCTTTATCTAGCGGCAGCAATAACACTCAAGCCCACCAAATGTGGTTCATTTTTGTGAATGTTTGTGTCAACCACAACAAACAATGCTCTAGGTGGCGCTATAGAGTCCCTAAGCCACACCTTGGGCCAGAGTTTGTCTCTGACTAGCAATAGGGATAACACACAAGCCCATCAAATCTGGTTAATTTTCGTGAATGTATGCGTCAACCACAACAGGCAATGCACTAGGTGGCGCTATAGAGTCCCTTAGCCACACCCTAGGCCAGAGCTCTGTCTCTGACTAGAGATAGCAATAACACACAAACCCACCAAATTTGGTTCATTTTTGTGAATGTATGTGTCAACCACAACAGACAACCCGACAGAGCGTTCTTAAGCCTTCTTTAATCATTGTCTAATATTAAGGAAAGTTTAAGATCTATTAACCAAGGTGTTGTCACACACACACATGGCAAATAAGTTGCAGGATTGTGGTGCCTTCTCTCATCCTCAAGTTGGGTTATCATCTGTTGGCCTTCTTACCACCACCAGAGAGGCATGGGGGATGGGTGAGAGAGTGTGTGGGGGGTCGGTATGCAAATGAGGGGGGGGGGGCATGGGGCTAAGATAGAAAGAGAGAGAGGGAGGGAGGCAGAGGGGTCAAGGAGGAGGCCGTGTGTGTGCGTAACTCTCTGGAAAGCTTGCGCGTGTGTAATGTGTGTGCGGCTACATGTGGTTCTGTGTGTGTAACAGGACCAACATGAAGGCGCGGATGAGGAAAGATAGTAACACAGAGCCATCCTCATATGAAAACCTAAATAACTCACTTTCTGTTAATGTGGTTAAAGTCAAAATTGCAGCATAGGTTAATATGATTATTATTATTCATCAACTTGCTTCAAAATATTTTAGCTAAAACTGTGTCCACCACAATCATTAATGCGCTTTTAAAAAACACAAACAACACCAAATTCAAAACTTTGTATATGACTGTCACTACAAACACACTAACTAATACTCTATTAAATTTCATCCAAATTAGTCACTGTTTTCTGCCTATAACACCAACTTTTTGTTCCTTTTATAAGACACC
Organism: Sardina pilchardus; assembly: GCF_963854185.1. NCBI lineage: Eukaryota > Metazoa > Chordata > Actinopteri > Clupeiformes > Clupeidae > Sardina > Sardina pilchardus. The sequence continues at coordinate 32,689,371 of NC_084994.1, read as the reverse complement.
TAGGTTCAAACCTTCGCCATTTCGATATAGTTTTGAAATTCAAAAATCTGTTCGCAATTTCTCTTGGGCAACCCCTCAAGATCATTTTACTGCTAAAATGACATGATTTCGACAAACCGTCTAGGAGAAGTGTTTCAAAATACATGATGTGCAAAAATCAGAAAATATCACATAATTCAAATTCTTTTAATATTTACTATATAGTTCCAATGTAAAAGTTGTTCGGATTAATACAACACACATGCCCACCAAATCTGGTTCATTTTCGTGCATGTATGTGTCAAACACAACAGAAATCGCTCTAGGTGGCGCTATAGAGTCCCTGAGCCACACCCCTGGCCAGAGCTCTGTCTCTGAGTAGCGACGGTAATTCCACATGTAGCTACCAAATTACAAGAGTTTTGGAGCATGCCAAGTTGGTGAAAAAGGGCCGCACGGGCTAAGAGGAAAAGAGAATAATAAGAAGAAATATAGCCGCAAGCGGCGATGGCGGGCCCGAGCACCTGCGGTGCGGAGACCAGTGACATTTCGGAATCTAACAAAGCAACATGTGTGGGTTGGTGTGCCTGTGCATGAGCAACATACATGCCCACTAAATTTGGTTCATTTTTGTGAATATATGTGTCAACCACAAAAGACAACATGCTAGGTGGCACTATAGAGTACCTAAGCGACACCCTAGGCCAGAGCTCTGTCCCTGACTAGCAGTAGCAATAACACACAAGCCTACCTAATTGTGTCAATGTATGTGTCAACCATAAAAGACAACGTGCTAGGTGGCACTATAGAGTCCCTATGCCAAACCCTTGGCCAGAGCTCTGTCCCTGACTAGCTGTAGCAATAACACACATGCCCACCAAATGTGACTAATTTTCGTGAATATATGTGTCAACCACAACAGACAACACGCTAGGTGGCGCTATAGAGTCCCTAAGCCACACCCTAGGCCTGAGCTCCTTTTCTGACTAGCGATAGCAATACGAAAGAAGTCCAATAAATTTGGTTCATTTTCATGAATGTACACGTCAACCACAACAGACAACAAACTAGGTGGCGCTTAGTCCTTAAGCCACACCCTAGGCCAGAGCTCTATCTTTCAGTAGCGACACCAATAACACGTAAAACCACCAAATTTGCTTCATTTTCGTGAATGTACACGTCAACCACAACACAATCTGCTAGGTGGCACTATAGAGTCCTTAAGCCACACCCTAGACCAGAGCTCTGTCTCTGACTAGGGGTAGCAAAAACAATTTTGTCTGTGAAATTTCTAAAGTACGCCTTCTGCCACGAAGATAAATTGTAGGGTTTTAAATGTTCAAAAAAAGAGTAAAAGGTCCGCACACTTCCTCTCACTTAATTTACTTTATTAGTTCAAGGGTTTTAAATGTTCCTCATAAAAAGTATTTTTGAAGTCCAAATAAAAGAAAATGTTGCTGTTATTGCTATGATAGACCGTTAAATTTACATGCACAGGTTTTGTACACCATTGTCATGGCCAAATTCAAGCACTTTTTAAGGACTTTCAAGACCAGTTTTCCAGTATTGAAATTGTGTGTGAACAAATTCAAAGCCCTGTTGTTTGAGGTCACTGTAGGATAAAGAACCAGGAAATTTGATACAACCTTAGCCGAATACTGAACCAGCAACTATCATTAGGTTAACTGAATGGGGCATAGAAAATGAGTGTTTGCTGCTCTGTCATATCAAGTTTCCTTGTTCTTTTTCTTACTGACAGCACTCGATGAGATTGATTCACACCATATTTCAGGGGTGTGATTGGCAAAGGACAAAAAAGAGGAAAATATACCCAGCACCCTCAGGAGAAAGTTTTCAAAAATGACCCCTTAAATGATAACATCAGATGACTTTTATGAGAACTGTTTATAAACTGTGATACATATAAACATTATAACATATATCGAGGGCTGAGAACCAAAGCGGCAGTTGCGTAAGTGACATTTTGGTCAAAATTGAGTTATATATATCACCTGAAAGCTCTTGATGAGCTCTTTTTAGCTGACACAATTATAGAAGTAAAATATTTATAAATATTAAATGATTGACAAAAACAAAAACCAAAGGTCTTTAACTGTGAACATAAGCAGTTAGATTTGTTTTGGCTCTATTGTAAAGTTGGTGAAATGTCACTTACGCCCCTGTGGTTCTCAGCCCTCGATATATATAGATATACATAGACTATATCGTAATAAGTCTACGACTAATTTATAGCAAAGTAGCCTAGGCCTACTCAAGACTAAACCAGATATGGCTGAAATATGTAGGGCAGCTATCATGATCATTTTGCCAACAATGATGTAGAACCATGGATTTTCCTAGTTAATGACATGCTTTGTTTTCACTTAAACCAACATAAAGTTATAATGTTGACTACATGTTTTAATATAGACCTACTTGATAACATATAGCCTACCCCCTTAGTCCTCTAGCTCTAGTCCTGTACAATATAATAGTGAATAGGCCTATTGATGCTGTTTGAAGAGGTTGCTTGATGATATTTAAGTTCCAAAGAAAATCAAATTGCACCACTCCCTATCCTTCCAAAGTAATATGTCCATCACCTTTCCTCCTAAAAACAAATGTCTGGCCCTACTGTTATAAGCTACATCATTTGTTCAAGTGCACACACTAAATGGAGAGCTAGGATTAAAAATCAAACTGTGCCTTTAAATAGGCGACTTTTTTCATCTATCAGCACAATGCTACAGGCCATTTTCACTAAAAAAATCAGCTCAATATTATGTGCAAGACAAGTTTACCAAGCATGCCAATGTGTTAATCTCTTAGCACTGTCGTCATACGTTTTCTCATAGTGAGATGGCTATCCCGAAATATGTTTTGAATGACGTCTTGAATGACATGGGGCGCACGGAGATAAGGCTGGAAAAACGCGAAATGACAAGGTGATAACTAAACAATTCAGTTGACCTAGGGTAGACAGGCTTTGTGGCTAAAACTATGAAAACCAGTAGGCTAGTCTGTCACAGCTAACTTCAGGCACTGTAGCCTAGACTAGTTTACACGCGCAGAAATTAAAAGTCAATATTGCCATCACGAGATTGCTGTCATTATCGGAAAATCCGGACACGTCAAACTGGATGCGAACGCGTGGCAAAGCCAACAACAACTTCATAAATTACGTCTTTTAAATAAATAATTTGAGCCTACCGTTTCATGCCTAACGTCGACAGCAAATTTCTCAGTCCATCATAGGCAAGGTTATTAATGCATAGGCCTATAGCCTAATTTAACTAGGCTTAGTGATGGCAGATCAAATAATAAAAAAACGTTTTGAAGTCTACCCAGAGCATCTTTGCAAACGCATGCAAAGGGATAAACTATGTTCATACCATCTTCAATCGTTTCAAAAACTAGGATTAGGCAGTCTGCCTATGCTGTTTGCATGTATTAGTTGCAGGAATCAATCGTTTGAAAAATATGGTTGTTTCTAGCCTCGTATGGTTTCACTTGGATCACACACACATTGCACGACTGCTCATATGAATCGGTGGCACCAAACTAACGTATTTCCAGATAGGGGAAACGTTTAGATTATTTTGAATAGATAGATGGTTCACTCAATTTAAAGGCAATTAATCACCACAACTGAATAACATTAACCTGCCTTGCACTGCAGGGAAATGTTCTTACCTTGATTGAAAGCTAAGCAGACGGCCAGTTCTAGTTCTGTCATCTTCTCTCCTGCTTTCTAGATGTCCATGGAGAAACGTCCTCCTTCAGTTAGGCAGAGTAAGTTCGTTGTGGTTTCAAACTTACGTCCTCCACTAATAAAGGCATTAGCTAGCTTCCACTCACAAACGGTAGGCTACTCCCAAAATGTGACACATTTGAACTTCTCATTACGTTTTACATCTGTCAAAAGTTTGGATTATGTTTCAGGAGTTAAACTGACACCTAGGCTATCAATGCTCTATTTGTAAGCTAAAATAAACTAGTAAACACCATATCGCTAACGTGCATCAATTGGAGTTAGCGAGCTAGCTTAGCGAGCTAGCTTAGCTAGCTAGCTTAGGCCAAGATTTAAAACCAGGTCGAATTTACTACGGCTGGCCCTAGGTGCCTGTTGTGTTTTCCGCTCGACCTTTTCAAACAAGACCAACTACAGTAGGCTATTTGACGTTCGTTATCGCACTGGGACTTGTTAATTACCGAACGTGACAAAAACCTGCCTTGCTATAACGTTAGCTCCCAAACGGCAGGCTACTCCCAAACAGTGACACATTTGAACTTCACGTTACATTTTACAACTGTCAAAAGTTTGGATTATGTTTCAGTAGGCCTAGTTAGGCTGTCACCTAGGCTATCAAGGCTCTATTTGTAAGCTGAGATAAACTAGCTAGTAAACACCATATCACTAACATGCATCACTTGGAGTTAGCTAGATGGAGGAAACGAGCGCTTTAGCCAACTTATTGAACCGCATCAAATAGCTTGCAAAGTTGCGTTTCAACAAAACTGTTACCTTACTTTCAAGAATAACTCCGTAGACAAAAAGTCCAAATGATTGCACTGTTTCCACGATATAAATCCACGAAAACACTCAGTATAGAGCTACATTGACTGAGACTTCTATGGGGTCGCCTGGATCTGCACTGACTAACAAATCACATGGTGTAGTGGGCGGGACAGTGCTCTCGACCACAGAATGTCAAATGAGTGAGAGACTTTTACAGACAATTGAGTTTCATTCCCTAGGGCATCAAACAAATAACCCTAAATAACTCACTTTCTGTTAATGTGTTTAAAGTCAAAATTGCAGCATAGGTTAATATGACTATTAGTATTTGTAAACTCATCTCATAATACTTTAGGTAAAACTAGCCTATGTGTCAACCACAATCATTAATATGCTATTATAAGTGACAAAATCACAACCACACCAAACAACATCAAAACTTGAATGTGACTGTCACTACAACCACACTATCTAATAGCCTACTCCATTAAATTTCATCCAAATTAGTCACTGCTTTCTGCCTATAACACCAACTTATTGTTCCTTTTATAAGACACCTAGGTTCAAACCTGTGTGTGTGTGTGTGTGTCTGTGTGTGTGTGTGTGTGTGTCTCTGTGTGTGTGTGTGTCTGTGTGTGTGTGTGTGTGTGTGTGTTTGTGTGTGTGTGTCTCTGTGTGTGTGTGTCTGTGTCTGTGTCTGTGTCTGAGTCTCTGTGTGGAAAGCGGGGGAGGTTAGAGAGACATCCAGCTGGGAGAGAGGGGAGGGGTGGGAAGAACTGTGGGGGGAGGGAAACAGACTAGAGTGGGTGAGCCACAGTGAGGGAGCAAGACCATGCGCGGCTAGGAACAGAGACCTATAAAAACCTAATAAACCTAAATATCTCACTTTCTGTTAACATGGTTGAAATCAAAATTGCAGCATAGGTTGATATGATTATAATTATTCATCAACTCGCTTCAAAATATTTTAGCTAAAACTGTGTCCACCACAATCATTAATGTGCTTTTAAAAAACACAAACAACACCAAATTCAAAACTTTGTATATGACTGTCACTACAAACACACTAACTAATACTCCATCAAATTTCATCCAAATTAGTCACTGTTTTCTGCCTATAACACCAACTTTTTGTTTCTTTTATAAGACACCTAGATTCAAACCTTCGCCATTTCAATATACTTTTGAAATTCAAAAATCTGGTCGCAATTCCTCTCAGGCAACCCCTCAAGATCATTTTAGTGCTTAAATGACATAATTTCGATAAACCGTCTAGGAGAAGTATTTCAAAATACATGATGTGCAAAAATCAGACAATCTCACATAATTCAAATTCTTCTAAGATTCACTATATAGTTTAAATGTAAAACTTGTTCAGAATAATACAACACACATGTCCACCAAATTTGGTTCATTTCCGTGAATGTATGCGTCAACCACAGTAGACGGCGCGCTAGGTGGCGCTATACAGTCCCTGAGCCACACCCTAGGCCAAACCTTTGTCTCTAAGTACAGTTAACAATTCCAGATCTAGATGCCAAATTACAAGAGTTTTAGTGCATGTCAAGTTGGTGAAAAAGGGCGAAAAAGTTAAGAGTAAGAGGAATAGAAGTATAATAATAATAATAATAATAATAATAATAATAATCTGAGCAAAAACAATAGGGCCTTGCACCTACGGTGCAGCCACTTTCAGTGGCCGCACCTCGGTGCTCGGGCCCTAAATATAGCCGCAAGCGGCGATGGCGGGCCCGAGCACCTGCGGTGCGGAGACCTGTGACATTTCGGAATCTAACAAAGCAACATGAGGCGTGTTGGTGGGCATGTGCATGAGCAACACACATGGCCACCAAATTTGGTCAATTTTCTTGTATGTATGTGTCAACCACAACAGACAACGTGCTAGGTGGCGCTATAGAGTCCCTAAGCCACACCCTAGGCCAGAGCTGTTCTTCACTAGCGGCAGTAATAACACACAAGCTCGTGAACTTTGATTCATTTTTGTGAATGTAAATGTCAACCCAAAACGGGTAACACGCTAGGTGGCGCTATAGAGTCCCTAAGCCACACCCTCAGCCAGAGCTCTGTCTCTGAATAGCGATGGCAATAACACATGTGCCTACCAAATTTGGTTCATTGTCGTGGATGTATGTTTTAACCACAACAGACAACGCACTAGGTGGCGCTATAGAGTCCCTAAGCCACAACCTAGGCCAAAGCTCTGTCTCTGACTAGCGATAGCAATAACACATAAGTCCACCAAATTTGGTTCATTTTCGTGAATGTTTGTGTCAACCACAACAGATAACGTGCTTCTAGGTGGCGCTATAGAGTCCCTAAGCCACACCCTAGGCCAGAGCTCTGTCTCTGACTAGTGATAGCAATAACACATAAGTCCACCAAATTTGGTTCATTTTCGTGAATGTTTGTTTCAACCACAACAGATAATGTGCTACTAGGTGGCGCTATGGAGTCCCTAAGCCACACCCGAGGCCAGAGCTCTGTCTTTATCTAGCGGCAGCAATAACACTCAAGCCCACCAAATGTGGTTCATTTTTGTGAATGTTTGTGTCAACCACAACAAACAATGCTCTAGGTGGCGCTATAGAGTCCCTAAGCCACACCTTGGGCCAGAGTTTGTCTCTGACTAGCAATAGGGATAACACACAAGCCCATCAAATCTGGTTAATTTTCGTGAATGTATGCGTCAACCACAACAGGCAATGCACTAGGTGGCGCTATAGAGTCCCTTAGCCACACCCTAGGCCAGAGCTCTGTCTCTGACTAGAGATAGCAATAACACACAAACCCACCAAATTTGGTTCATTTTTGTGAATGTATGTGTCAACCACAACAGACAACCCGACAGAGCGTTCTTAAGCCTTCTTTAATCATTGTCTAATATTAAGGAAAGTTTAAGATCTATTAACCAAGGTGTTGTCACACACACACATGGCAAATAAGTTGCAGGATTGTGGTGCCTTCTCTCATCCTCAAGTTGGGTTATCATCTGTTGGCCTTCTTACCACCACCAGAGAGGCATGGGGGATGGGTGAGAGAGTGTGTGGGGGGTCGGTATGCAAATGAGGGGGGGGGGCATGGGGCTAAGATAGAAAGAGAGAGAGGGAGGGAGGCAGAGGGGTCAAGGAGGAGGCCGTGTGTGTGCGTAACTCTCTGGAAAGCTTGCGCGTGTGTAATGTGTGTGCGGCTACATGTGGTTCTGTGTGTGTAACAGGACCAACATGAAGGCGCGGATGAGGAAAGATAGTAACACAGAGCCATCCTCATATGAAAACCTAAATAACTCACTTTCTGTTAATGTGGTTAAAGTCAAAATTGCAGCATAGGTTAATATGATTATTATTATTCATCAACTTGCTTCAAAATATTTTAGCTAAAACTGTGTCCACCACAATCATTAATGCGCTTTTAAAAAACACAAACAACACCAAATTCAAAACTTTGTATATGACTGTCACTACAAACACACTAACTAATACTCTATTAAATTTCATCCAAATTAGTCACTGTTTTCTGCCTATAACACCAACTTTTTGTTCCTTTTATAAGACACCTAGGTTCAAACCTTCGCCATTTCGATATAGTTTTGAAATTCAAAAATCTGTTCGCAATTTCTCTTGGGCAACCCCTCAAGATCATTTTACTGCTAAAATGACATGATTTCGACAAACCGTCTAGGAGAAGTGTTTCAAAATACATGATGTGCAAAAATCAGAAAATATCACATAATTCAAATTCTTTTAATATTTACTATATAGTTCCAATGTAAAAGTTGTTCGGATTAATACAACACACATGCCCACCAAATTTGGTTCATTTTCGTGCATGTATGTGTCAAACACAACAGAAATCGCTCTAGGTGGCGCTATAGAGTCCCTGAGCCACACCCCTGGCCAGAGCTCTGTCTCTGAGTAGCGACGGTAATTCCACATGTAGCTACCAAATTACAAGAGTTTTGGAGCATGCCAAGTTGGTGAAAAAGGGCCGCACGGGCTAAGAGGAAAAGAGAATAATAAGAAGAATAATCTGAGCAAAAACAATAGGGCCTTGCACCTACGGTGCAGCCGCTGCTACAGCGGCCGCACCTCGGTGCTCGGGCCCTAATAATCTGAGCAAAAACAATAGGGCCTTGCACCTACGGTGCAGCCGCTGCTACAGCGGCCGCACCTCGGTGCTCGGGCCCTAAATATAGCCGCAAGCGGCGATGGCGGGCCCGAGCACCTGCGGTGCGGAGACCTGTGACATTTCGGAATCTAACAAAGCAACATGAGGCGTGTTGGTGGGCATGTGCATGAGCAACACACATGGCCACCAAATTTGGTCAATTTTCTTGTATGTATGTGTCAACCACAACAGACAACGTGCTAGGTGGCGCTATAGAGTCCCTAAGCCACACCCTAGGCCAGAGCTGTTCTTCACTAGCGGCAGTAATAACACACAAGCTCGTGAACTTTGATTCATTTTTGTGAATGTAAATGTCAACCCAAAACGGGTAACACGCTAGGTGGCGCTATAGAGTCCCTAAGCCACACCCTCAGCCAGAGCTCTGTCTCTGAATAGCGATGGCAATAACACATGTGCCTACCAAATTTGGTTCATTGTCGTGGATGTATGTTTTAACCACAACAGACAACGCACTAGGTGGCGCTATAGAGTCCCTAAGCCACAACCTAGGCCAAAGCTCTGTCTCTGACTAGCGATAGCAATAACACATAAGTCCACCAAATTTGGTTCATTTTCGTGAATGTTTGTGTCAACCACAACAGATAACGTGCTTCTAGGTGGCGCTATAGAGTCCCTAAGCCACACCCTAGGCCAGAGCTCTGTCTCTGACTAGTGATAGCAATAACACATAAGTCCACCAAATTTGGTTCATTTTCGTGAATGTTTGTTTCAACCACAACAGATAATGTGCTACTAGGTGGCGCTATGGAGTCCCTAAGCCACACCCGAGGCCAGAGCTCTGTCTTTATCTAGCGGCAGCAATAACACTCAAGCCCACCAAATGTGGTTCATTTTTGTGAATGTTTGTGTCAACCACAACAAACAATGCTCTAGGTGGCGCTATAGAGTCCCTAAGCCACACCTTGGGCCAGAGTTTGTCTCTGACTAGCAATAGGGATAACACACAAGCCCATCAAATCTGGTTAATTTTCGTGAATGTATGCGTCAACCACAACAGGCAATGCACTAGGTGGCGCTATAGAGTCCCTTAGCCACACCCTAGGCCAGAGCTCTGTCTCTGACTAGAGATAGCAATAACACACAAACCCACCAAATTTGGTTCATTTTTGTGAATGTATGTGTCAACCACAACAGACAACCCGACAGAGCGTTCTTAAGCCTTCTTTAATCATTGTCTAATATTAAGGAAAGTTTAAGATCTATTAACCAAGGTGTTGTCACACACACACATGGCAAATAAGTTGCAGGATTGTGGTGCCTTCTCTCATCCTCAAGTTGGGTTATCATCTGTTGGCCTTCTTACCACCACCAGAGAGGCATGGGGGATGGGTGAGAGAGTGTGTGGGGGGTCGGTATGCAAATGAGGGGGGGGGGCATGGGGCTAAGATAGAAAGAGAGAGAGGGAGGGAGGCAGAGGGGTCAAGGAGGAGGCCGTGTGTGTGCGTAACTCTCTGGAAAGCTTGCGCGTGTGTAATGTGTGTGCGGCTACATGTGGTTCTGTGTGTGTAACAGGACCAACATGAAGGCGCGGATGAGGAAAGATAGTAACACAGAGCCATCCTCATATGAAAACCTAAATAACTCACTTTCTGTTAATGTGGTTAAAGTCAAAATTGCAGCATAGGTTAATATGATTATTATTATTCATCAACTTGCTTCAAAATATTTTAGCTAAAACTGTGTCCACCACAATCATTAATGCGCTTTTAAAAAACACAAACAACACCAAATTCAAAACTTTGTATATGACTGTCACTACAAACACACTAACTAATACTCTATTAAATTTCATCCAAATTAGTCACTGTTTTCTGCCTATAACACCAACTTTTTGTTCCTTTTATAAGACACCTAGGTTCAAACCTTCGCCATTTCGATATAGTTTTGAAATTCAAAAATCTGTTCGCAATTTCTCTTGGGCAACCCCTCAAGATCATTTTACTGCTAAAATGACATGATTTCGACAAACCGTCTAGGAGAAGTGTTTCAAAATACATGATGTGCAAAAATCAGAAAATATCACATAATTCAAATTCTTTTAATATTTACTATATAGTTCCAATGTAAAAGTTGTTCGGATTAATACAACACACATGCCCACCAAATTTGGTTCATTTTCGTGCATGTATGTGTCAAACACAACAGAAATCGCTCTAGGTGGCGCTATAGAGTCCCTGAGCCACACCCCTGGCCAGAGCTCTGTCTCTGAGTAGCGACGGTAATTCCACATGTAGCTACCAAATTACAAGAGTTTTGGAGCATGCCAAGTTGGTGAAAAAGGGCCGCACGGGCTAAGAGGAAAAGAGAATAATAAGAAGAATAATCTGAGCAAAAACAATAGGGCCTTGCACCTACGGTGCAGCCGCTGCTACAGCGGCCGCACCTCGGTGCTCGGGCCCTAATAATAATCTGTACAAAAACAATAGGGCCTTGCACCTACGGTGCAGCCACTTTCAGTGGCCGCACCTCGGTGCTCGGGCCCTAATAATCTGAGCAAAAACAATAGGGCCTTGCACCTACGGTGCAGCCACTTTCAGTGGCCGCACCTCGGTGCTCGGGCCCTAATTACGGCTCGCTAATAAGGTGGTAATTGTATGGTAATTTCTATGTAATTTCATGGTAACAATCCCTTGTTACCACTTATTACAAGTAATTTCCATGTAGTTTCTAGTGCAATTACTCCGCAGTTTCTAGGTAATAGCAATGCAAACAGCATTAATTAAGGTGGTAATTTCTATGGTATTTTTATGTAATTTCATGGTAATAATATTTTTTAGCCCCTTATTACTATGTAATTTCTATGCAATTTCCAGTGCAATTACTCTGCAGTTTCTAAGTAATAGTGATGCAAACAGCTTTCATTTTAAGTTTAATAAAATGGTAATGATTTAAAATGAATCTAGTTCTTGAAATGATAGTCCAGGATTTACTTATTGTTTTTGTTTAATTACCTGAAAAACAAGGAGGTAATTTCCAGGAAAATACACAGCATCAGGGCCGTAAAATACACTCACTTATTTCCACTCAGTTACTTAGTTATTACCATCTCTGATCTGAAATAGGTTACCGTGTACTGACATTCAACACACAACCACATGTTGAGCACAACCTTAACTTTGTTCTGCAAAAAAACATTGTTTTCACACATTTAACATGTTCTGCAATAATAAAACAACATAATCAAATTCTGAAACAGTAGGCTAAATATTTTATTTGCAGTGCACCCTAAACCTACCAAAACATTCATACAGGTACAGAGGTGACGTGTTTGTTACAGATGAAAATATTATAATATTTCGTTGACTTCTTTGGGTCAGAAGCTCCTCTCGGAATATAAATCGTCCTTCTCAAAATTATGACAGCAGACACGGTAATCCATTACTTTAGCGTTTCGATTGAGGTGTCAATGTCCACATTCAAAACAATACGCCACTGGAGACCGACCGTATCGCAATTACAGCTGATGAAAAACTTGCTGGATTGTCCTCTTTCTTCTGTCTGTAGCATATCTCACCAGAGAAAAGACGGGCTCTGATCTCACTGTAATTTGAGCACTGGACTACCCGTAGTCTCTTCCGGCAATAGCTCCCGTGCGTGCTTCCGTGTGAACACTTGTGTGACATTTCTGTGCTTCATATAGAGTTGCAGTCTCGAACGATTTCTAAGTGTGTACAGACTATTCCAAAGTTTACAGACTAACTGGTGCTTTGTTTTATGTGTAGACACCTCGAGTTAGCTGCTGACGAGGTTTTGCGCTGTTTTGAGCAATGTTAGTGGTTTAATTTTGAAAGCGTAGCCTATGGCTTTATGCCACTGTTAGCGATTTTGGGCTGTAGCTCATGCTAGCTCTGCAGGCTAGCCTACTGCTGATCAACGAAAAATACTTCTTCCATGGCTTAGTTAAATTTTCGGCGGACTTACAGGCTACTTTAAATGTTGTATGTTAAATGTTAACTTTCTTTTTTTGCAGAACAAAGGTCGTACTCAACATGTGTTTGTTTGTGTGTTGAATGTCAGTAGGCTACAAAATAGCCTAGCCAGATGGTAATAACCAAGTAATTGAGTGGAAATAGGTGATAATGTATTTTACGGCCCTGATACTGTGTATTTTCCTGGTAATTGCCTCCTTGTTTTTCAGGTAATTAAACAAAAACAACACTAAAAATGTCATAAGGATAATTGATGGGTTTATCAACACAGCTAGGTAATTAAATAGGAAGAGGCAATAGTGCATTTTACAGCTCTGATACCATATAGTTTCCATAAAATTACTTCACTTGTTCCAGTTTAGTTACAGGCACATAATGTCTTCTTTACCAGCTTACTACGACAATGACTTGGTTTTTCTCTTTCTTAGTAGGCTAATAACTAAGTAATTGGGTGGAAATAAGTGATAATGTATTTTACGGCCCTGATGCTGTGTATTTTCCTGGAAATTACCTCCTTGTTTGTCATGTAATTAAACAAAAACAATAAGTAAAGTTTCAAATAATTACCATTTTATTATAGGCCTACTCAAAATGAAAGCTGTTTGCATCGCTATTACCTAAAAACTGCAGAGTTATTGCACTGGAAACTGCATGGAAATAACTTGTAATAAGTGGCTACAAAGGATTATTCATAAAATGATATCAAAATAACATAGAAATTACCACCTTAATTAATGCTGTTTGCATTGCTATTACCTAGAAACAGCAGAGTAATTGCACTAGAAACTGCATAGAAATTACTGGTAATAAGTGGTAACAAGTGGTAACAAGGGATTGTTACCATGAAATTACATAGAAATGACCATACAATTACCACCTTATTAGCGAGCCGTAATGTAAAGTGTTACCAAGTTTTCTATCATAGTTATTATATATCTACATCTATATCTATTCTGTATCTGTATAAACTGTTGCTGATATCAAACTCTGTGTGAACTTCTTAGTTTATCATTGGGGAATTGAGGGACTGTACCACTATGGGTAAATAGAGGGGTTTCGCAGATGAAACCATTTTGGCAGGGGTGTTTTGATGTATATCACTACAGTTTTTCTCGATTGTTAACACACATTTTCTGAAAACATGCCTCATATTCTCAGAACTCTACACACAAATCCAAAACAACACACACAATGGGCAAAACTCCACAATTCTCCTGCAAAATGACACTTTACCTTCAAAACAATGTAATTTCTCCTCAAAATGCTCTTTTGTTCTCAAGAGACACACACAAACCATCATATATCAAGACATTTACAGTATAAGGACCAGTTGAACACTGATGTGCTCAGTGTAAAACACTGCGATGAATTGAAAACACTTCTTCTCCATTCATTATGATGACTTGGGCCTTTTTTTGTTCAGTGTTACACTACAAACTACTACAAACAGTAGATACGCTGATACAGTAAGTTGATAAGCTTACCCTATCAATATTTTGAAATATCTCATTGTTTTCTATTATTTTTCTTTGTATTTGCTGTAATGTTATGCCGTTTTTTCTAGGACAATGCTCATGATTTCAGTTTCCTGTTCAGGAGACAGAAGCCCTTGTGTTGGTAAGCTTTCGGCTGCCAAACAAATAGTAAAATACTGTAAACTGTGTAGGAATACAAAGTAGGATTACTTTCCCCAAATACTTGAAACATACTTTATTTTTACAGTCTTACAGAACAGCCCACAGGCAATACTTTACTACTGTGTTCATTGAGCAGTATTGTACTGTCCGGTACTGTACTTTATTGATACGCAGCACTGCAATGTTCTAGTGGCTCGGATCTCATCAGAGATCCTCCTCCTCTTACAGTACTCTCACTCCTCTGGCTCTGCCTCTGCCTGTACTACTACTGTAATATGTAATACTGTAATGTTTGCCCATCTGATGAGTCAGTGTGCATGGTAGAGCAGTTAGCTTTAGAATTTGAATGGCAGTGTGTTCTTTGTGAAAACAAGAGATTTTCTTCATGAAAATTGTGTCTAATGCACAGAATTGTGTGTAGTGTTTTGAAAACAGTGTGTTATAGAACTGCAATTTGAGTGTAAAGCAGAAATTGTGTTTATAGTTCAGCACAGTCGGTTCAGGAGGTTGGTGCATGAGCTACATATTATGGGAATTGTGTCAGAAGTACCAGAAATTGTGTGTAAACAATTGAGAAAAACTGTAATATGGGATTTTTATCTGCAAAGAAAATTATACATTTGTTGCGTTTTATGTTGCCTAGTTAGATTTATTATTAGTAATAACTATGACCTTGAATTTGAATGCTGTCCAAGTTGCTGCTGGTGCACAACAACAAACACTATCTCCGACTCCAGTCCACTAATTAGTCCCTTAGCCAGAGGGATCGGTCAATAGGCTATTATCCGAAGGGAATGAGGCTATTATCTGAGGGCAATAAGTCTCATAGTGAATTTTGGTAAATTATACCACCCTAGAGTTAGAAAATAAGTGGTAGCGATGCATTGGTAGCAGCATATTGTGCGTTATGAACCTGTATATTGTGCAGGGATATACTGTAGGCTATTACAGGCAGGGGACACATTAGGCCTACTAGGGCCTCAAGGGGGAGGAGGACCCTTAAAAAGTCTGGAATGTATTTCATTTGTGCATGTGATCGCATAGTCTCTGCATGTGGTCACGTAGCTGTATGTTACAGGAAGGCTGTGGTGTCTGCTTTCATTTTGTGCATACTGTCACATAGTCTGTGCATGTAGTCACGTAGCTCTGACAGATAGTTTCATGTCCCCTCCTGTCAAGGGTTTTCAGCTTTTGTTGTATTTAATTTTTTCCCCTACCCTCTGTAAATGTCATGGAGAGGTGACTTTTACATTTTTTCAAAGCTGCTAGGCTAAAGTTGCTCAGAAGCTACTCTAATGTTGTGTGAAGAGATCGAACTCCCAATAGACTTGCACATGTGTTAAAAAATGAAGAGTTCAGATGCAAAAGCCATTTCTGTCAAAAATGAGATAACAATGGTGAGCGAATGGTCTCCACACAAGGCTATAATTGAATAATATTAATTGCTTCAAAATCCGCTAAATACCACTCTCTTCCTGGTCTGAAATATTGATTTGTAGACAAAAACCTATAAAATGCTCATTTAAAAGAAAAGTGGTCAGACAGATTTAGAGGGTTTTGCATCTGAACCCTTTAAATAAATACCAGTTGAATAGGCTACCAGTGGTTTTATGAACTGTATTGTAATATGCTGTAATTAATTAGGCTAATGTAATAGCCTATCTTAAGTCACAATTTATCAAAAAAACCCAGACCCAGCATTCTGTCATAATGCTAGTCTGGTTTTCACCATACTAAGCTCAATCTTTTAAGATCGAACAACATTAGTCTGGGGAGGCTGCGCTTTGTTTCTACTGCACTTTGTTTCTACTGCACTTTGCGTCGCTTAAAGAGTCACTTCACCCCAAAACTCCACCCACTTCACATTTCTGAAAAAGGCTTTCAAAATGGGTGAGACGTTCTGATATTTGAAGAGAGATTGCAGCACTGCTGCAACCAATCAACCATAGTGTTGGACGAGAAGTACAGGACTTCGTCAGCATTCCAATAGCATTTTGGACCAACATGCCATGGCATATTTCAAACTGTAGGCCTAGTATGCGCGGAGAGCAATATCTCCAATAGGCCTACAAAATCAGACGAAATGTTACTTTTGTCGAGAAACACGATTTTTGTCAATATTAACCCTGGTAATAGTACAGTTAACCACTTATGAGTATTTTCAATCAATCAACAGCTCAAAAAACATATTTTAGGGTGCAGTGACTCTTTAAGTTTAGCTATGGTCACGTCACCGGCCAATAGCGTGCCAGGACTAGAGTATGGCCGTTTCTGATTGGAGCTTAAGTTCTGTCATGCGACATAAATGTGTAGGCCTATAGATTGTCAACAGTCTGTAAGATACAGTATTGGGCTAGGCTACATCAAATATACTTGTTGTTGACGAGAGGAAGACAGGCCTAGATCTCCTTTTTGCCCAAAACGAGCATTTCGTGCACGTATTATCTCCAGGCTTACGAACCGACATCAATTAACGATTCGGTGTAATCGACCACAACCTTACATTTAACTCACTTTATCTACTTACCCCAATAAAAACGTCCGAAATCGTCTTGCCCGAACACCAGATTCTGTTACAATGTCTCTTAAGATTTACTTTCGATTTCACTTGTTCCGCGTTCATCACGTGGGCTACGTTTCCACACCATGTTCCACACACACACACGCACGCACACACACACACACACACACACACACACACACACACACACACACACACACACACACACACACACACACACACACACACACACACACACACACACACACACACACACACACACACACATTGTAAAGTAACAGCGCCCCCATAGAATGCTGCCGTTGCTGCTGGTGCACAACAACAAACACTATCTCCAGTCCACTAATAGTCCCTTAGCCAGAGGGATCGGTCAACAGGCTATTATCTGAGGGCAATACGTCTCATAGTGAATTTTGGCAAATTATACCACCCTAGAGTTAGAACATAAGTGGTAGCGTTGCATTAGCAGTAGCATATTGTGCGTTATTAACCTGTATATTATACCCCTGTGCAGGGAGGCTATTACAGGCAGGGGACTCATTACTAGGGCCTCAAGGGGGAGGAGGACCCTTAAAAAGTCTGGAATGCATTTCATTTCTAACTGAAACACCATAATAAATATAAAATGAAATGTAAAGTTATCTTAACTTGCTTGTGTTTTGCCCATTTTTACAGTAACTGTTTTGTCATTGCTCTGATGAGAATGGCCTTTGTAAGCCTCATCTGCTAAATGAATATAAGTGTGGTGAGGATTATACTGTACTCTGTACAGATTTATTTAAAAGTGTGGAAAGATACACAGGAAGGCTGTGGTTCTATAACTGCTTTCATTTGTGCATACGGTCACATAGTCTGTGCATGTAGTCACGTAGCTCTGACAGCCAGTTTCATGTCCCCTCCCCGTCAAGGGGTTCAGCTTTGGTTGTATTTTATGCTTTCCTACCCACTGTAAGTATCATGCAGAGGTGACTTTTCATTTTTTTCCCAAGCTGCCAGGCTAAAGTTTCTCAGGACCTGCTTTACTGATGTTGTCTATGTGAAGAGATCAAACTCCCAATAGACTTGCTTAATTTGTTAAGAAATAAAGAGCTCAGCAAACGCCATTTCTGTCAAAAATTAGATAACCATGGAGTGAATGGTCTCCACATAGTATAGGCTGGCTATACATTAATTGAATAATATCGCTTCAAAACACGCTAAATAGGCTACCACTCTCTTCCTGGTCTGAAATATTGGATTGTAGACAAAACCCTGAAACAAAATGCTCATTTAAAAGAAAAGTGGTCAGACGGATTTAGAGGGATTTGCATCTGAACCCTTCAAATAAATACCAGTTGTATACCAGTGTAGGTTTTTATAAACTGTATTGTAGTAGGCCTATACTGTTATCAATTAATGTAATATATTTTAAGTCACAATTTATCAATAGCCTCCAGACACCCTAGCATTAGGCCTACGTTGTCATAGGCCTCATGGTAGGCTACATACCGGTAATAGGCTACATATAGGCCTACATAATAGGCTACATTTCAAAAAGTTGCAATTGCCTACAACTAAATATTGACTTAATGTAAATAATCATCCATTGAAGTTTTGTGGGAATATCTATTAATTAAAATGTTTAGGCTATTCACCTGTAAGATATCCCTCCATACGCCTAAAATGGGTTTCTTGCTCTCATGCACCATAATGTGTAGCCTAGTTTGTCAACAGTCTGTAAGCTATTAGTAATATTAGGCTATAGCCTATCAGATTTGTTGTTGACGCGATGGAGATAAGCCTAGCCCTAGATCTACTTTTTTTGTCCAAAACGAGCATTTCGTGCACGTAGGCTAGCCCATTATCTCCAGGCGACGAAACCGACATCAATTGACGCTTCTCTGTAATCGACCACAACCTTACATTCAGCTCACTTTATCTACTTACCCCAATAAAAACGTCTTCTTGGCCGAAATCTTCTTGCCCGAACACCAGATTCTGTTACGATGTCTCTTGAAATTTACTTTCGATTTCACTTTATTTCGCGTTCATCACGTGGGCAAACGTTACGTTGACACACCCACCACATCGTAAAGACAGCCAGTGAGATCATGAGTGCCTCTCTGCCCTCCCCCAAGAAAAGTTGGCTAGGTCAAGCAGGATACTGATCGGCTACTTTCCACAGGCTGTTAGGATGTTAAAATGGACTGTGCCCCCTGTGCCTGAACTGCACTTTGTTTGGACTATGACTGCATTGCACTTGCACTTTACATTCTGCACTAGGTAGGCTAATCTCTTCTTTACTCTTATCTATGCTTCAACTCTCCAGTGCATTATAACACTCTATGTTCCTCATATAGGCTATGTCTATTATACTGTATGTGATTTTATTCTATTTATTACCCTGATTGATGCTGACACAAGAGGAACTAATTTATTTGTGTACCAAAGTGCAAATGAAAACGATATACTGAAAATGAAGTACATCTCCACCTAGCTGTAACTATATAGGTTTACTAACCCTCTAAAAAAGTTTTTTTTTTAGCCAACAACGAGCAGAGGAGGCAGAGTGGACTGTAATAGCCTACTTTGAGTTGTCCTAACCCCGTATTAAAGGGTAAACACTACACACTTGTGGTCATAAAGTGGTACTGCATTCTCGTTGTTCAGGTCACAGTTGACATGCATGCATCTAAAATAATTGATATCTGACTGCAGTAAATTACTTTGATGATTTTTAGTATCTGTACTTTACTTGAGTATTGATTCTTTTTGACACCTGTGACTTTTACTCCACTATATTTGATATATGAGCATTTAGTGATCTTTACTTGTAAACACATTTGAAGTGATTCAGTAATGCAACAGACCACTGTGGTGACAGCAAAATCTTCATCAGAACATCCTCCATGTAGATGAGAGAACCAAGACAAACCTGTTAGCAACTGAAATTTGAGAAGTGGTCTGGTGTTAACCAGGCTATCCTCCATGATAATTGTGAAGTTGGAATGAAATGAGACAATATCCTGACATTCATCACATATATAAATATTTAGCCTACGTCATTAAATTATGAAGAATCTGTTTTTTGAAAATGTTTTGAAGTATTGTAAAATTCTGACTCAGCAACTTTCACTTGTATTGTTGTAATATTAGTGAAGGTGCATCTCTATTTCACTTCAGTAAAGGAGTTGTGTACTTACTGTATTTGTATTGGAGTAATATTAGTGAAGGTGCATCTCTTTTTCACTTCAGTAAAGAAGTTGTGTACTTGTATTGTAGTAATATTAGTGAAGGTGTATCTCTATTTTACTTCAGTAAAGGAGTTGTGTATTTGTATTGGAGTAATATTAGTGAAGGTGTATCTCTATTTCACTTCAGTAAAGGAGTTGTGTACTTGTATTGTAGTAATGTTAGTGAAGGTGTAT
Source organism: Sardina pilchardus (assembly GCF_963854185.1). Taxonomy (NCBI): domain Eukaryota; kingdom Metazoa; phylum Chordata; class Actinopteri; order Clupeiformes; family Clupeidae; genus Sardina; species Sardina pilchardus. Next base: position 32,669,173 of record NC_084994.1, on the reverse strand, counting down.
CTCTATTTCACTTCAGTAAAGGAGTTGTGTACTTGTGTTGGAGTAATGTTAGTGAAGGTGCATCTCTTTCACTTCAGTAAAGGAGTTGTGTACTTGTGTTGTAGTAATATTAGTGAAGGTGTATCTCTATTTCACTTCAGTAAAGGAGTTGTGTACTTGTATTGTAGTAATATTTGTGAAGGTGTATCTCTATTTCACTTCAATAAAGGAGTTACTTGTATTGTAGTAATATTAGTGAAGGTGCATCTCTATTTCACGCAGCCCACGCAGGATCCACTTCCTCAGGCAGGGGGAACCCGCAATGCAGACCAGCAAGAGACCACCCGCCAAGCTACTAACACCAGGGGCGGTGTGGAAGATGGAAGTAGACCTGGGTAGGCAGCTCCAGTTCCCACAGGAGATATGCAGCAGCACCTTAAGACCAGACGTGCTGCTGTGGTCTGCAGCTGTGAAGGCAGCAATACTGATGGAGCTGACGGTGCCATGGGAGGAGGGACTGGAAGCTGCCTACGAGAGAAAGAAGGCCAAGTATGCAGACCTGGTGGCGGAGTGCAGAGAAAGTGGATGGAGTGAGTGTGAGGCTGTAGCCGGTGGAGGTGGGAGCCAGAGGCTTTGTGGGCAGATCAACATCACGCCTGCTCAAGGACCTGGGACTACGTGGAGACACACTGAGCACATCCACCAAACAGCTCTCTGAGGAAGCTGACAAAGCAAAGCCACTGGTAGGCTACATAAAACACACATCACACACACACACACACACACACACACACACACACACACACACCTCGTACCTGTTATGTCATGAGTGTGGTAGGCTACAGAAAACACACATCACAAACACACACACACACACACACACACACACACACACACACACACACACAAACACACCCTGTACCCGTTACGTAATGAGTGTGGTATGCTACATAAAACACACATCACACACACACACACACACACACACACTCTGTCCCCGTTACGTAATAAGTGTGGTAGGCTACATAAAACACACATCACACACAGAGAGACATAAACAAACATACTGTATCAATACAACAGTGAATGAAGTCAATGATCAACGGTGACTAGAAAGTCAGTAGCGCATATGATCTTGAAAAGTTAGTTACTGGGCTGTAGCTTGATGCTCTTGAAGCAGTCCTAACTTAGTGCTCAATATGAAGTCCATGGGCAATGGGCAGTTTAGGCCTCAGGGAAGAGGACGCCCCTGCCGTGCACAGTCCACCACAGGCACCGCTGGAGGTGCGACAGGCCTAGATGGAGACGGAGGCAAAAGCCAACTCCTTCATCCTTCATCAAATGGCTGGGCCTACCGCGCTGCTTCTCAGCTGCTGGCCTGTATGGATGGAGCTCACTCCAGCTCCCCCTGAACTCCATCACCCTGGGCTACAGGCAGGAGAAGGCAAGGCTGGGGATGGAGCTAAGGGACTCCTCCCACAGGGCAGTGGCTGATGCAAACGCCAGAGTTGAGACTGGAAGGAGCTGGAGGAGGCGCAAGGAGGAGGTGCAGAAGCTGATGGGGAGACTGCAGCATCAACACGTGCTGGGCACGGTCCACTCCAGACAGGGCGGCCAGGCCTCGGATGGAGCGCCCCACCCATCCTATGGTCCAAGGCAAGCAGGAAGGAGAGGAAGGACCTTGTTGTTGCAGAGGTCACCAGGATTGAGCAGGAGGAGCTCAGAGTGAGGGCTGGAGCACAGGGGCAGCAGGGCCCGTGGACAACTTGGGAGGGGGTCGCCAGACCAGCCATCAGCTGGACAGAACTCTATACACAACTTGGGAGGGGGTCGCCAGAGCAGCCATCAGCTGGACAGAACTCTAAACACATTACTGTGCTGTAAAACACATTGTTGTGCAGTAAAACACATTATTGTGCGATATAACATATTGATATATGTGAAGTGATGTAGCCTGTATAACATGTATGCACCAACATACTAGATACTGTAGATAGATAGATAGATAGATAGATAGATAGATAGATAGATAAATATACTCTATTTATCCCAAGTGAAATTTTAGGCATCCAGTAGCTTGTACAACCATAACACAACACACACACACACACACACACACACACATATACACATGGTCCCATATACATATAAATGCACACATACCCACATTTATCTACAGTATACATATAAATCACTCACAGAAATAAAAAAGCTAAACATCTGTGAAGTGATTCCAAAGGTCTGGTATGGACTGGCCATGTGACCCAATGATAAGGTGCTACTGTATGCATGTATTGCTATTGCAACACTTGAGAACAGGCTTCTGAAGGGGCTTGTGCTGATTAACCCAGGCCTCAGCCGCTGCCTTTTCAACACCATGTGTTTTCCTTCAGCCTACAGTGTCCTGCACAAGTCCTGCACGGCTACATCATTCATGTGTGCATTTGAAATGGCTTCTGTTCCATCTCCCCCTAAAATGGCCTCTGCTGCATCTCTACGCAGGCGTCCATGTTCATGTAGTATTGCGTGTAGAAGCTCATCATGAGCTCCTCCTCCTCACACATGAAATGAGAAAACACTCCACAGTATTCACACTTCTCAGTTCCTCATAGAAGAGTTATTTTCCAAAACGCTATATCCACCATTTTAATACATTTTCATAAATAATTTTTTTGAATTTTGTTTTTCAAGTAATCCCAGTGAAACTGTATTGGGTTATGTTTAGTTGATTTATCGTTACTCAATAAAAACAAAACAACTGCATTTTTATTAATATTACTTGATATACACAATTAAATAACATGATTTTTTAATATTTTCAAAAATGGATTTATAGCATTTTGGAAAAGAGCTCTTATTGCATTCATTACAGCTTTTCAAAATCGCTAAAACACTCAACTCTGATGACTGGAATCATTATGAAACATACATAACATACAATGAAGCATACATTCCTGTTGAAATTCTCTATTTTATTTGGAACAAAACATGCAGGCTGAGTCCCTTAACAGTAAGCCGATGGCGATGGTGGCGAGGAGAAGCCTCTGTTTGAGCCCTCTTGTGCCCTAGACCGGTCATCTCCTTCTCCACTGTTTCTCTGCTAACACACTAAACTCCTCTCTCTGAACCACATGCTCAGTTGCCTGAACACATTGTGTTGAACGGATCCCACTTTCAGGTTGGCGTGGCTGTGTGAATGAGTACAGGAAGTAGTCCAAGCTGCTGTTGGAGGAGCATGGCGCCACAACACACTGCTCCTGTTTGCAGGACTCTGCATCAGTGCCAAAGAGTTGGGTGGACGTCCTACTGCCTGGAGCGCTCCGGCAAAGTGTTTCCTGGTGCAACACAGTGGACGAGGAGGCTTGGGGAGGGATGAGGTTTGAGGACGCTGAAAGCTCAGATGGACACAGAGACCAGAGAAACATGAAGGACACAGCACACACCAGCCTCATCCACATCTGTGTTCTCCAGCTGATTGGATTCATGAATGTTATTATGTTGGCATCACTCTCATGGAATAGATACAGCTGATATAAAGGTGGCTAAAGTCATTAGATACCACTCAGTGAGAGGTAATACAATATATGCCCATGGGCATAAGGACTGTTAAACTAGAGATCTGGGCACACACACGATAGCCCTGTTTAATGTCACTTGTTCATGAAGCTCATTTGTATTTAGCTCATGGACTGGTGCAGCTGCCTACTCTGCAGCTGAGCCCTCATCCTCAGCTCTGGACACACACACACACACACACACACACACACACACGTGATAGCCCTGTTTAATGTAACTTCTTCATGAAGCTTATTTTTGTTTAGCTCATGGACTTGGTTTCAAGAGGATCCACTGTACCATGCAGTATCGTTCAGCAGGAGGAACACTCTCCTCTTCCATACTTTTAATATGGTCCTAAACCTTAAACCTTTCCATTGTCCTCTCTGCAGCTTGCAGTTTGTTCCCCTGTTTGCTTGTGCTGTGAATATTGGCAGCCCACGTGTTGTGACATCTATGAAGGTGTTCTCAGAATGTGCAGGTGTTTTCTGAATATGCAGTTGTGGTGTTTGCATGTGTTGTGACCCTTCTCAGCCACTTCTCAGTACAAAAGGTTACTGCACCTTTGAATAAAATAACACCCTAGTAGCCTAGTAGCATCAGTTCACATGGCTGCTCCCCATCACACGTCACCTTTCTGTTCCCCTCAGAATGTACCAAAAACGGGGTAGATAAGGGAAACGTCCAGTGGACGAGACACACAGAGCAGTGAGCAGCACATACACACACACACACAAACACACACACACACAGACACACACACACACAGCAGTGGGCAGCACACACACACGGAGAAGTGGGAAGCACATACACACCTGGAGCAGTGAGCAGCGTACGCACACACACACCTGGAGCAGTGAGCAGCACACACACACACACACACAGAGCAGTGGGCAGCACACACACACACACACACACACACACACACACACACACAGAGAGCAGTGGGCAGCACA
>NC_084994.1:32639683-32659683 GCF_963854185.1 Sardina pilchardus | reverse complement strand
GTAGAGTGGACTGCTCAATTAATCAATTAATTTATGGCCGCCTGGTGCACAACCGACACACCCAGGCAAATGTCCGACACTCAATTAAAGGTCCCATAGGCAGGATTGTGAAGAACTTCAGTCCCTCACCTCAAGGGAGAGCAATATAGAGCAGGGGATGTAGGAGGGGAGGACGCTATGAAATGCGTGTACATGAGCAGTGATTGACACTCGGTTAGATAGCCTACACCCCTGGCCCTATTTGGTACATCTGAAATGGAGGCATTGGATGTCTTGCAAATCTCACTACAGACTCTAGGTGGGGCCAGAGGGCAAAAGAGGAAGATTTAAAAAAAAAAAAAAAAATGACCTGCTTCATGTACTTCTCATTGAACATAGGGCCAGTGTCAGCAAATGTGGCTAAACTATGTTGTTCACAGTTAACACGTACCAGTACTTATAGTTGCATCTGGAATGTTTATGAGATGATGTCTACTTGCAGGCATTCTAAATCTGCAGTCAGATTTGATTATGTGCCAGCATTTATGAATAATCTTTCTGAATTTTAAACCCATCATCTACTCTGTTTGATGTACCTGACGGAGACCTGAGTGTTCAAAATGTTTGTGTTCGTACCTCACATTGGGAGTAAAGAAGACAGTGTGCAGATATATTACAGATATATAAAGTATAAACACACATTACAACAATACATGTATTCATGATTTGTGCAGAGGAGCTCATTGTCAGTTCTAAACAAATCAGGTCATTGTTACTCATGTCCAGTTCTCTCAGATGGGAATGTGCACTTTGCAGCACAGATACCATAATTTCACAGCTTGCTTTAGAGAGGTGACACTGATTCAGCCTGTTTAGCAAACACAGGTGATGTGGTAAAGGTTTTGGTAGGGAAAATGATGTTTCTTTGGTTGATGCAGCGTTCAATCTTCATTCCAGTAAGAAAACAACAATGTGAAACAATCTCAAAATGTCTCCCCCTTTTCTGCGATGATTATCAATGGCCAGCCCCCATGCCCATAGAACAATTGATGAAGTCTCACCTCAGTTTGCTTCCTGGCCCTGAATGAGGCCACCGCATGGATTTACATTTACATTTATGTAGCAGATGCTTTTATCCAAAGAGATTTACATTCACTTCTATAACAAGGGGCATTCTCCCCAGAGTGACCTGGGGTTAAGTGCTTCACTCAAGGGGACAACGTTGGAATCGAATCCACAACTTTTCAAACTAGCCTACTGAATGCTATCCCAGCATGGACCTTTTGGTCTTACTGTATCTTAAGTTCGCCATATGAGAGATCATGATGAATCTCATGTTTTCAGACAGGGTATGCTGTACATGTAGGTCACTCAACTCTGTCATGAATTAATTCATACACATTTCCAGTTGCTGCCTTCAAGGGGACAAAGACGCTCTTAGATCTGCTAGAGCCAACCTGTATCAGGGCGTGACAATAGTAAAGCGTGCTTATGGACGGAACAATTCAGAATCACTTCACTGACTCCACAGACCACATGATGACAACACTGACTTCCTCAATATACCATGTATTTGTACAAGCTGACGGCTTGCGAACACCTGCAACTTGTGAAATGACTTGTCATAAGAACTCGCCGTGAACTGGGGGTTCTGTGATTGGTATGAGATTGCTTCTCATCAGACGAATTTAGGGGGCTGTGTGCCATTGCTTAATTTTGTGTAACTTCCTTTTTTTTGGACAGGCTCTAGGTGGGGCAGTAGCTTGATCAGACCTGACTGAGAGGTCATTTTCAGTGTGGACAGGACAGGATACTAGATAGAGATGTGCATGGTACTTGCATTACATTTGTCAACTGACCTCAGTGTCTCCAGCTTGCATTGTGGAACTCTTAGTCCTGCACAGAGCAGCTCCACTCCTTCATCCTGCAGGTCATTGTCACTCATGTCCAGCTCTCTCAGATGGGAAGGTGTCCTCTGCAGCACTGATGCCATCATTTTACAGCTTGCTTTAGAGAGGTGACACTGATTTAGCCTGTTTAACAAATACAGGTGATGTGTAAGAAAAATATAAGGATGATGTTAGGGAAAATTATGTTTATTTGGTTGATGCAGCATTCAATCTTCATTCCAGTAATAAAGAATAACGAACTATGAGAAACAATCTCAAAATCTCTCCCCCTTTTCTGTATTGACTATCAATGGCTAGCCCCCATGCCCATAAAACAATCAATTGAAGTCTCACCTCAGTTTGCTTCCTGGCCCTGAATGAGGCCACCGCATAAATTTATATTTACATTTATTTAGCAGTAGCTTTTATCCAAAGAGACTTACATTCACTTCTGGGGTTAAGTGCCTTACTCAAGGGCACAACATTGGAATCGAATCCACAATTTTTTAAGCTACTGCATGCTAGCCCAGCATGGACCTTTTGGTCTTATCTTGATAAGTTGCCCAAAACCACAAAACATCCAGACTACCTGCAACTCTTGACCAACTCCAGTTTGCACACCGCCCTAACCGCTCCACTGATGATGCCATATGGGCAGCACTTCACTTGAGCTTGGCTCATCTCGTTACATTAATACACAGGATTAGGTGTTAAAATCCCTTGTGCCAAAATCCAAGGTAAAATCATATCAAGAAGCCCCTGTCCAAAATTAACTTAAAGAAGTAAGCTAACCACCAATCTGTCAACCAATGGTCACAAACACAAGACAAATGGCCCATCTAACAGCATTATACAGTATACAGCATGTCATTGGGGTTATCAAGTGGGCACCCTCATTCACCGATGTTTCGTTAAATCATGCCCACGACACCTCATTTAACGAAACATCGGTGAATGAGGGTGCCCACTTGATATATCGACTATAAGAACAGTTATGTGCAGACGGTCTTCATCACAGCCATTCCCTAGCACTTGTTAAGATGACGTGGCTTTCTAGGCATCAACACCCCACTGTGCAGCTGGATGTTGGACTTCCTCACAGACTGACCCCAAAGAGTATGCGTTGGAAAAAAAACACAATGGGCAACAAGCAGGCTGTCACAGGGCCAAGTTCTCATGCATGAACTATAGCTAGGCTATCAAATGACATGAGGGAGCATTGAGCTGACTCATAAGTGTTTGCATATGGCATATGCATATGGTGTAAATATACTTTCCTTGGTTATTAAATTAGCTTTAGAAAGACTTTGATCTTCATTCAAATTATTAAAATTATTCATTTCTGAAATACTTGATCAGTCTAAGACGAAGAATTCACTCACCAAACCCTCCTAGAGACATTGACTACAGGGAGCATTCTGTGGAGCCCTTCCTGTGATCTCAGGTACTTCTTCAGATCAAACTCCTCCAGCTCTTCCGCTGACATCAGCAGCAGATAAGCCAGAGCTGAACACTGGGCTGGAGTCAGTTGCTTCTCCTCGCCTGCTGAGCTCATGTATCTGTGGAGCATATAAGATGTGTTTTGAACATTTCTGAATATTCCTCAAATCAGTGGGGGTCAGGGAGCTATTTTCTGACCATACAATGCTTTAATAGGGATTAATACATTCTGAACATCCTACGCCTTAATTAAGATGCTATTTATAACTAGTAGTAATTTAGGATCTCTAATGTATACAGTAATCCAACCCTGATCACATAATCAGACTGTTTTCAATCTATAATTGAAACCCCCTCATGTGAAAGTGCTACGGGCTGTAAATAAGTAGACAACACATGCTGCAATGCTTGTGCAATACTGGCTGTTGTGTAATGCTGCAGTATTTGATTGCCTCTTGAATTCCCTGCGGACCAGCCTGACCATCTTAATGTGGTTGGCCGGTTGACCAACTTGTTGACCAACTTGTTTGATCCTATGATGGTTGACCGGCTAGATCAAATCTCTTGCAAAAACATACCTTCAGCAGGTTTACCCAGTTTACGATGGTGATTCAACTAGTTTTGCTTGTCGTACCACCTCAAGCTGGTCATAGTTGGTGTTGCTGGGCTACATTGCATGTTTAACGGGACAATCATGCCAGCTTATGTTGGTCATACTAGCAAACCAACATCACCATCTTACACCAACAATATTAAGCTTGGCAGGTTGGTCAGCATGACCATCTTACACCAGCTGTATCTGACATGACAGGCTGGTCAGACCAGTATGACCAGATCCCTCAGTTGGTGTGTCCACCTGGTGGTCCAAACAACTACCTAGCGGCAGCTAATGTAACTTGGCTGGCGGGGCAGTCTAGGCACGATCTATAGAGCTGAGAAAACGAGAAACGGACGGGCAATCACAGTGTGTATAGAGTCGGTGGCCGGGCTTAACATGATGGTGACTGACATGCGACCAGAAGTTGCGACGGTAACGCATCCTGCTATTTGAAAACAAGAAGATGATTAGTTTAGCGTTATCCTATTGCGGAGAGGGAATTTGAAAGACAACAGTTGAACTGTTTATCCCACCCCTCCGATTGAGCCCTGCTTACGGTGAGTTCCCAGACCCTACTGTACATCTTGATGTGGGTCTGGCTTGTCAGGCTACAGATCATTCACTTTGTGAAGAATGTCTGGGCACTATCCATTCGGAAATGGAGCATCCTAATGAGAGTAGACTTTGTGTTAACTTTGAAACCACTGGTCAGGGATTCTTAAAGCTACATCCTTCTGGGCGAATACCAATGTTTAAAATAGCAATTTGATCGATAATCAATGCCGATATCAATATCAGTTTGTACACATTCATGCGGCTGCCATTTTTTGTTGTTTACTGCATTGCTACTAAAAAGTTACTGTAGGCCTGCCACTGCCACTTCACATTTCAAAATCACCCCTCTGTTGGCTGAAGGAAATGGTGAATTGCTTCGGTATTTATAGAAGTCCACTTAGTTTTAAATGTTTTTCCCCCAGCTAAGTGCTTGTACAAGTTGTGCTGTTGTGGATTGTTAGGCTACATAGTGATGATGGCAAAGCAGAATCACTAAATGCAAACATGTTGAATTCTGTAATTTGATGGACAAAATGTCTAAGCTAGAACATTTTTTGACACATGCCGCAAACATGTCCTCACGATCCACTAGCTGCCTGTCCCCTGAATACATTATAAAAACACGTAATCCCTGTGGATAGCCCAGGCTCAAAACACTGCAACAAAAACAGCTTGGTCCAGTGTGAACCAAGAAACATAATAAACCAAGAAGGCGTTCATTACAGTTTCAGTTGCACGGAAAGCAGGGGCCACTAGCTCTCTGTTTCGTTTGAAGATACTTCAAACATCAACAGGAGTGACTGCATCATGCTCAGAGAATATTTAATGATGTTTTTTGAAAAATGGCATTGATTTTACAGTTTGATTTATGACAGTTGGCACTATCTCTGCACAATAACCTTAAAGCTTAATGTGGATTGTTGATTACCTGTTGATCTCCTCAACCAGTGAATCATCTCCAAGTTCATTCAGACAGTGGAAGAGGTTGATGATCCGTTCTGGTTGGATGTTTTCTCTGATCTTTTCCTTGATGTATTCAACAGTATTTTTGATGCTCAGTTGTCTGATGCCCAAACATGGCAGAACATTTTTCAGGGGGGCACGGACTTCAGGCTCCAACATTGGAGCCAGTCCAAGAAGGAAGCGCACGCAAAGATCCAATTGTCCATTTTTACTTTGTAAGGCTCTCTCCAAAGACATCTTGTAGAGATCAAACCTTGAGTACTTGAAATACCACATAAACGACTCCCAATTATTCTTGATTAAGAGATTTACCTGGTCAGTTGCATGTGTCTGGAGCAAGTACAGAGCTGCCAGGAATTCCTGTACACTCAGGTGCACAAAGCTGAATATGCTCTCTCCACTCATAGCACTTTCTGTTTTGAAGATCTTTGTACAAAGTCCAGCCTGCAATGCTCCTAAATTTTCATTTATCTCACACTCTGTCAGATCCTTCTCATAGAATGTCAGGGTGCCCTTCTCCAGATGTTTGAATGCCAGTTTCCCAAGTTTAACAAGGAGCTGTCCTTTTTCCTCTGGGCTCATCTTCTTCTCGCATCTCTCAGTCATTCTGGTGATCTGAAAGACACTGAATTGTGTGTACATTTCAGTCAATGTTTTGGGCTTTTCCTGGTCAGCGGCGCTTTGCTCTTCTCCCGTTCCACCGAGCACAGCTGCTGTGATCCGACAGAACACTGGGATGTGACACATTATGTAGAGGCTTCTCTTTGATTTTACGTATGCTATAATTTGTTCAGCTTTCTCTGGAATGACCTTCCTAAAATACTCCTCTCTGTGACATTCATTGAAGCCTTGGATCTCTGTCACCAATTGGAAAAGGTCACACAGGTCCTTGTTGGCTGCTGCTGGTCTCGTTGTAACCCAGATGAGTGCAGAAGGCACCAGTTTACCAGTTACTAGACTTGTTGTTAACATGGCAACTGTTGCTTTTTCTTTTGGGTCACAGACAGTGTTGTCCTTGTTCTTGAAGTCCAGCTGGATTCTGCTTTCATCCAAACCATCCAACACAAAAAGAACAGTCTTTTTCAATTCCAAGGCATCCTTAAACTCTTCAAGTTCTGGGTAGAATTTAACGAGAAGGTCAAATAGGCTGTAGTTCTCTTTGTACAAGTTCAGCTCTCGAAATGGAAGAACAAAAACAAGTTCTATATGTTTGTTCTCCCTCTCTTCTGCCCAGTCCAAGACAAACTTTTGCACAGCAACACTTTTCCCCACTCCGGCTATTCCCAAAGTCAAGACCTTTGTGACAGGTTTACCAGCATAGTAGTGGTCAGTGAATATGTTTGACAACTTGACTGAGTTCATGGTCCCAGAGAATGTCCTGTTCTCAATTTGTTTTAAGTGAATTGTTGACACTTCATGTGCACTGTTGACCCCCCCAGTGCGTCCTTCTACAACGCAAAGATCAGTGTAGATGTCCTGTAGTTGTTCGTCTCCCAGCTCTTGACGTACAACGAAACACTTATCTATTAAAATGGACTGAAGGTGATGCTTGACTGGAGATTTTGCCACTGTTGGAGAGTGGAAATGTAAAGGGAAGAAAATTAATGGATGGGGGGATTTTATCTAAATGTGTGTAGCATATTGTCTGAACATACATTACCTTTATTCTGAGGTCCTGAAATCACTGACAGAGGACAAAAGAAACAAAGAAATCATTCCAGAAGCACAATACAAATTTATCAAACTAATGTGTCCATTTTACATCATATTTCATATTTACCTTTGCCTAGTTTCCTCTCCAAGTCTGTGACCAGCTGATTGTTTTTCATGATCCTTAAGATCTTCAGCATGACTTCAGGCGAGTCTTCTACACGGCACTTTTGTACCAGTTGTTCCACTATTTCATCCGTGCCAGCTTTCTCCAGTTTACCCCATGGGATTTTAGACTCATCCCTTAAAATATGCTTGAACCTATTGAGGTCATCACTAGACAGGTCGTCCAATGTTTCTCGCATGCTTTGGCGGACTGAAGAAGGCTGAAGTGTGTTGCACCCTCTGCCTATTACACAAATACACACCTGTCAGGACATGGTATCTTGTGTAGAGCACTGAGGTCAATATGTGCTTTATTCCCAGATCCTTAATTCAGAAGTCTCAAATAGTGTATCACTTCTGACAATTGGGTCTTAATGGCATACAGTTATAAATAACATTTTAAATCATCTTACCAGGCATCATCTTGTTTGTTTGGTCATCTGGCCCAACTGGCTGTTTTATGTCATCCATCCTGTTAATCAAATCACGTTTAGGATTAGAGACGCACTTTATTAGCACTATAGCCGTTTTCAGACGTGTATTTCCGCAATGTTCACAGACTTCTTACGCTTTTTTTTTTTTCTGTGCTGTGCTGTCTGAATTCATATGTCCGTATATCTACAAAAACTCAACGACAGGGTTCATTAAGGGTGAGAGAGTGTGCACACCTGGTTTAAGATAGGACCCTTTATGTCTTGGGTTTTGGAAACAACTCACCCCTGATGCCCATCAGTGACGGGCTCCTCCTTCTTCAGGGACACGTGGCTGGACTCAGCACATGCTGCTCTGCCTGTCTGGTTTCCACTGACAGCATCCTCTCCCTCTTCAGGGAAATCCATTCTAATCAATCAATCTGAAAATAAAGAGTGAGTGAGTGAATGAGTGAGTGAAAGAGAGTGTGAGAGAGAGAGAGAGGGGGAGAGAGAAAGATGAGTGTCCCTCTCTAAAAAGAGAGTACGTAATGTTTCTGATGAGAGGTTCCTCATGAAGTGCTTTTAGCAGCTACTGTATGTGGACCAATCAGATCTGTGGGTCCATTTCTGCTCCAACAATAACACACATGTTGACAGAGACCAGGGAACCACTGGGAGAGGAGGTAGCCTACAGCCTACAATGGAAATCAATATGAACACTTAAACATGAGACCATTCCCACTACTTGTACTGTCTGCTACTATTAATAACCTAGCGTGTAGTAGGCTAGATCTACTTCTTTTCTGCCAGTTTGCTGAATGATGTGTTGCTCTGACTGACTGTGTCTGTCTGGTGTGAGGTGAGGTGAAGTCTGTGCTTTCAAATGGAGGCCTTCGATAAAAGACCAGTGTATGTTTTTAACAGTAGGGGGAGCCTGTCCGAATTTGACTGTGATGCTACAGGAAAGAGGTGAACTACTTCGGACTACTTTTGAGCCTTGAAAAAAAACGAAAAGTTCATTTTTAAGATTTCTGTGAGATTTTGAGATGTCATGATGCCTTACTTCAGACATGATAACAAGAGGGCTATACAGGCCTGCATGTTAATAAAGTAATACATTCTTGGCAGATGCGTGTTATTGTTAGGTAGGCCGTTTCTACCTACCTGTGTGTGGGCCTGATAATACAAATAGGGATCAGGGTCTCAGACAAAGAGTGCCAGAAATGTTTTTGCCCGATCACTAGTTTCTGATACGATGTCCCTTGTGATCTAACCTACTAACCTATACTGTAAGGTGACCAGATGTCTGAGACCAAAACCGGGGACATAATTCCAGAAATGTGGAAAAAATGGGGATATTTTCAGTTTGACTATCAATCTGATTGAAATACATACAGGTTTTATCTTCAAAAAACGGGGACATAGCTAGTTTTCCTGTATTTTCCAGGGAACAGTCAACCAAACACGGGGACTGTCCCCTGAAACCAGGGACGTCTGGTCACGCGATTACTGTAGATTTGTTGTTGACGAGAGGAAGAAGGTAGATCTCCTTTCCACATTAGAGCAACAACGAACAGGTATTATGAGCTGTCCTAAAGGCTATGCATTTTGTTGGCATACTGGAGTTGCTAGATAGCTGGGTGTCAATATAGCCATGCACATATAACTGTACCATTACAATTACTATACGTATGATGTGTGTGGGCAAGTGGCAAGACTCCAAAAGGGAATATTGTGTTAAACAACTAAACCATGACTAGGAATATGAATGTGCAGGTGAATGTAGCAGGCATGCAGTTGCATTCTGTAGGCTCTCTAAAGGCACAGGCCTACATTCTTACATTGTGATGATATGATTTAATAATTTAAAATACATGTACATTATAAACAACCAGATGTAAGATGAAATGCTGAAATACTTACTGAATCAGATATATAGCCTACAAGTCAAATGCATCCATTTTCGATGATAATCACTCAGAACAGTGACTATAAAATGGTAACTCTAGTGTCACAACATGGTACTGCATGTCCTGGTGGTCTTCCATGCTTCCTGCTGATAGTCCGGCAGCCCAGAGCATTTTGATCAAACGAAAAGAGTACCAACGTTTGAGCACAGGGGCATCCAGGAGATGACCTCTCCTATGAAGATATGGATGTCTGCCGGAGCCCCACTGCTGCGTTTGGCCCCTGGGGGCCTCAAAGAGGGCTGAAAAAATGCGTTCGATCAAACATTCAAAAGTACCATTTCAAACCAATCTCATATGAACAGGCAGGTCACACAGAGTACTGAATGGCCCCTGCCAGACAAATTATCTGCTGCGAAGGGCCCGGCAGACACCAAAAAAGGGCCCCTCAGATATGGCTTCGATCAAACGAAGGAGGTACCACATGAAACCACCTTGAAATGAAAAAGCACATCCCACCGAACCCAAAAATCACCATGCCAGACAAATTACTTGCTGCAAAGGGCCTGCCAGACACCCCTCAAATGCGGCCCCACTATACAATATTATACAATTGACATAGATTAAATGTTGAGAGTACCACTTCAAACAATTTCTGAACCAATTGTTCACATCCACAAAGTACAACCATCAGCATGCCAGACACACTGTCTGCTGCAAAGGGCCTGCCAGACACCCCTCAAATGCGGCCCCAATATACAATGTTATACAATTGACATAGATTAAATGTTGAGAGTATCACTTCAAACAGACCACATGAAACCACCTTGAAATGAAAAAGCACATCCCACTGAACTAGAAAATCACCATGCCAGACAAATGACTTGCTGCAAAGGGCCTGCCAGACACTCCTCAAATGCGGCCCCAATATACAGTACAATATTATACAATTGACATAGATTAAATGCTGAGAGTATCAAACAGACCACATGAAACCACCTTGAAATGAAAAAGCACATCCCACTGAACCCAAAAATCACCATGCCAGACGAATGACTTGCTGCAAAGGACCTGCCAGACATCCCTCAAATGTGGCCCCAATATACAATATTATACAATTGACATGATTAAATGTTGAGAGAACCACTTCAAACTGTTTCTGAACCAATTGTGCACATCCACAAAGTACAACCATCAGCATGCCAGACATATTGTCTGCTGCTCAAGGTCCACCAGAGACCCTTGAAATAGTCCCCACATAGTGCTATATTGATTCACCTTTAGTACAGTGCATAATGAAAGAACATGACGCTAAACCCGAACCAGACACGAACCAGAACTGTTCGGACCAATCAAATTGTCTGCGTGGCCTGGAGGTTTAATCACTGAAACGATTATTTCTGAAAACGTGAAAAAGTAGATATTTGGGGAAACTCCCAACTTTCATATAGCCTACAGGTCCAATCAAAGGTTTAAGGTCACTTAGATAATTCCATTGTGGGGGTCCATTTCCAATTTCCATTTCACTCCATTATAGAATAGCTTATATCAGTTGCATTTTTTTGTATCAGGTCAACAGTTTCCAGACATTATGTGCTTAAGGGGTAAGGACAAAGGGGTTCTCGACGAGGCAATTCCAAGGAATTACCAGTGCATGAAAATGCAAAAATGTACAGATAGATAATGTAGATATGTTTACTAAGGTGTTGCTAGGGTAGACATGGTGGTTTCATAGTTTATGAAAGTTGACAGTGTGAAGATAGACAGACAAATTCGACTATAACTTTAAAGCTGTTGATAAAAGACAATTTAATGAATGTTGATAGACAGATAGTTTAATTGATGTTGCTAGATAAATCATTTTAAATAGATGGCGATAGGTATATAGTTTAATGGACATTTAATGTTTCGCTAATGTTTGCTAGCAGTTATGTTAAAAATGCTAACTATGCTAACCAGGTTAATTAGCTAATGATTTCTAGCAGTGATGCTAAACATGCTAACAATGCTAACCAGGTTGATTAGCTAACTTAGCTAATGATTTCTAGCAGTTATGCTAAAGATGCTAATTATGCTAACAATTCTAACTAGCTAACTTCCTAGTGAGGACTTTTATTTTGAAACATTTGTTGCTAGGGTATCCATGGTGGCCACTATCAGGAATAATGAAGTTACGGTATTATAATCATGTTGGTTCCTATGGAAACTGTCATAAATGCTTAATTTTAATGGTTTCTATGTTGGTTGCTACTGTTAAAAGCAGGTGTAATCTGTGGTTCAATGCATGAATTAGAGAAACTTCATTGTACTACGTTGTATTTTCACTTTCGCAACATAGCCTATACTTCCCAATCTGCTAGACTAGGTATAAATCATGGCCCTAGTGTACGTGCAGTAAATAGTTCAAGCATTTTTTAAGTGGATTAGGAGAACTACTAGACCTAGTCTGTATATCGCTGCACATTGACATCTTAGTATCATGAAGAGTATGGTCACTAAACTTTTAATCTTTTTAATGTCGCAATATTCAACTGCGCTTGTGGTTCAGCTGTGGGCACGCAATTGATGGGTATGTGGTGATGAACGCCGTCTACGTCATGAAGTGACAGCTTAGTAAGGGGATGGGATAAATGCAGAGACCAAGTTCATTGTATGCACAAGTATACATGGTTTTAGAAGCTTGATTTACTGATTTTTGAAAAATATATATTTCACCCATATAAATATTTGATGTATTTCAAAACATATTTCGCCATATATTTAGAGAAACATATTTAAAAATGTATTATAGCATATATTAACAATAACTCTTCAAAATATATGTCCAATATAGTTCCTTTGTGTATGGGCTATCAGGAAGGTTGCAGCCACTGTTGGCATGGACACTTGTAGGGCTCTCATTGGCACGTCTACACAGGATGTACAGTAACACTACGTGCTTTGTCTGGCATGGTGATTTTTTAGTTCAGTGGGATGTGCTTTTTCATTTCAAGGTGGTTTCATGTGGTCTGTTTGAAGTGGTACTCTCAACATTTAATCTATGTCAATTGTATAACATTGTATATTGGGGCCGCATTTGAGGGGTGTCTGGCAGGCCCTTTGCAGCAAGTAATTTGTCTGGCATGGTGATTTTTGGTTTCGGTGGGATGTGCTTTTTCATTTCAAGGTGGTTTCATGTGGTACCTCCTTCGTTTGATCTAAGCCATATCTGAGGGGCCCTTTTTTGGTGTCTGCCGGGCCCTTTGCAGCAAGTCATTTGTCTGGCATGGTGATTTTTTAGTTCAGTGGGATGTGCTTTTTCATTTCAAGGTGGTTTCATGTGGTCTGTTTGAAGTGATACTCTCAACATTTAATCTATGTCAATTGTATAACATTGTATATTGGGGCCGCATTTGAGGGGTGTCTGGCAGGCCCTTTGCAGCAGACAGTGTGTCTGGCATGCTGATGGTTGTACTTTGTGGATGTGCACAATTGGTTCAGAAATTGTTTGAAGTGGTACTCTCAACATTTAATCTATGTCAATTGTATAATATTGTATAGTGGGGCCGCATTTGAGGGGTGTCTGGCAGGCCCTTTGCAGCAAGTAATTTGTCTGGCATGGTGATTTTTGGGTTCGGTGGGATGTGCTTTTTCATTTCAAGGTGGTTTCATGTGGTACCTCCTTCGTTTGATCGAAGCCATATCTGAGGGGCCCTTTTTTGGTGTCTGCCGGGCCCTTCGCAGCAGATAATTTGTCTGGCAGGGGCCATTCAGTACTCTGTGTGACCTGCCTGTTCATATGAGATTGGTTTGAAATGGTACTTTTGAATGTTTGATCGAACGCATTTTTTCAGCCCTCTTTGAGGCCCCCAGGGGCCAAACGCAGCAGTGGGGCTCCGGCAGACATCCATATCTTCATAGGAGAGGTCATCTCCTGGATGCCCCTGTGCTCAAACGTTGGTACTCTTTTCGTTTGATCAAAAGGCTCTGGGCTGCCGGACTATGAATGCATGCTTAAAAATCTCTCTATGCATTCCAGTTGTTCAGGTCACACTTGACACCATGTATATAACATATTCATATCTGACTGCAGTAAATGACCATCCACTTCAGACCTGCTCTTATCCTTACCCACAGTCACCTTAACAGACTTTAAAATGCCATCTCCATCAAATATGTCTGTTATTGTTAAAGTCCCCAAACCTTTCAGATCCTGATGGTTCCACCTGAACATGTGACCAATAGGGCAAAAACAATAGCTCTGTTCTGAATGCTCTGATTTTATTTTATTTGTTTTCTCCAAAAACGTTGGAGAAAAAAGCAATAACAATGGTCCGCTCTGAATGCTCTGAAAAAAAAGTCTTTGTCAGAGAAAATAACCCATCATACTGTACTAGTTGTGTGTGCATATGAACACCAATAAATCACTCTGAATATGGTAAAGCCACACTGCCAACAATAGGTTACTGGACAGAGTCAAATGGGGCCGGCAAGACCGAGTCCACTGAGTAATCACTCCACTTGCCCTCACCAAGCACATGGATTTAAACTCTTCTCACTTGCAGACGACAGTATGAACCAGCATATACTGTAGGCCTACTGTATGTGGCCCCATTTTGGGCCTTTTTGTCTTTAACTTAACACGTGCTGCTTTTTAACATATACGGCAAAAATTGGTGGTTGACAGCAGGGCACTAGGCCTATATTAGACTAAGCTAACACAGACTAATCTTATTAAGCTATATCACATTTCATATAGCAGACACTTTTTATCCAAAGTGACTTACATAATATGTCAACTATTACAAGGGATCACATGGTCACCGGAGCAATTTGGGGTTAAAGGGATAATCCGGAGTGAAATTCACTTTAGATCAATTTTTCGGACTATTGGGAGTACATACGTAGTTGACACCAAAATCATGTCATTCGGATGTATTTTGAGAAAGTTCGAGTTCACCGTTTTTAGCCAAAACTCGTTAGCCTGTAAGTGACCGGGGCAGGTCCTTTCGCCACTACAAAACGCTATTTTTATACCTCTTCTACTGTTCCAAACAACGCCACACTTACGTGGTAGTGAGTAGAGGGTCCCTAAAGCCAAACCGAAGTATCCTCACGTCTTTATGTGGTCGGATAGAGAGTCCAGAATGAATTTAATCGAGTCAGTACCTTTCCGGAAATGTTAGTAAAGTGTTGTTGAAGCGTTGCGCAGCTGCCACCGCGACATTTCCGGAAGGTACTGACTCGATTAAATTCATTCTGGACTCTCTATCCGACCACATAAAGACGTGGGGATACTTCGGTTTGGCTTTAGGGAACCTCTACTCATTACCACGTAAGTGTAGCGTTGTTTGGAACAGTAGAAGAGGTATAAAAATAGCGTTTTGTAGTGGCGAAAGGACCTGCCCCGGTCACTTCCAGGCTAACGAGTTTTGGCTAAAAACGGTGAACTCGAACTTTCTCAAAATACATCCGAATGACATGATTTTGGTGTCAACTCAACGTATGTACTCCCAATAGTCCGAAAAATTGATCTAAAGTGCATTTCACTCCGGATTATCCCTTTAAGCACCTTGCTCAAGGGCACAACAGTGGAATCCAGGAATTGAACAGACAACTTTCAGGCTACTAGACACTAGCCCAGCTCCTTAACCACTAAACTAATTTCCTACCTATCTCAACATTTTGTCGGATAGTCCAAATCAAATCCTTGATCTAGGGTTGATTATTGCTGATACTTCTGCTCCTCCCTCAGGTAGTAGGCCACACCCATTTTATTTAGTCTCAAAACTCACCTGACCACATACCATCAGTACTCGGTCACGGTAATGCCAAGCAAAAGACAAACTGGTCTAGTGACTGTCCTCAGAGTTTGTGGGCCAAAGGTAGACTTGCCCGTCTCTAGACTCTTAGACTACATAACACAGGTGTGGCACTAAAGAGTGTCATACAAAGTCACTGAGCACTCAATTTATTGTACTTTACTAAAGCCACCGTTAAACATTTCTGTCTAACAGAAAGAGATGGAGACACACACACACACAGAGAGAGAGAGAGAGAGAGAGAGAGAGAGAGAGAGAGAGAGAGAGAGAGAAGAGAGAGAGCCTAACAGAGAAGGAGATGCATGTGTAGCAGACGTAGAGTAAGCCAAAGCTAAAAACAATGTGATGCCATTTTGTCTTCTTTTTCTGTGTGACTGTCGATATGTGTGATATATAACCTACAGTAGGCCGACAACCTGGTAGCATAATTCATCCTAATTACAAATACTCACGTCAGTCAGTCTTGGTTTAAGTTTTGCTATCTACCTATGATCCGACAATTGGATTAGGATACGTGTCTGTGAGCCATTTGATGTTCAGGCGAATAAAAATCCTGTCAGCCACACCCTATTCAACTCAACAACCCAACAGCAGAATGTAGCCTGTCTACACAAAGTCACAATCTAGAGGAAATTACTCACAGCAGTTCAGTCTTTCGTTGTAGCTTTGTCTTTCCACCAGAATGGACTACATGTTCAAGTTGATATCCTGATCCTTTCGTTTTCACCTGTGCGCAGGTGCTTTTATCAGAAATTCTGAAGGCTAGCACAAGCCCTGCTGGACCAGAAAAGCCAGTTTTGTTACTGATGAGACATTTCCTTGTAGGCATAGATACAGCACAGACCTATAGCTACTCCATGCACATGAAATATGATTTTACTTTAGCATTATTTTCTTTCTGGCTAAAGAGAGCTTAGCTTGGAGCAGAGCAACCCTGTGACCTCTGCGGGCCCATCAATGCCTTACTCACTCCAGCATGTTCTGTTGGGCTGCAGAACAGCACTGAAACAACCAGAGTCCATCAGAGAGCCCACACAGGATCTACTTCCTCAGGCAGGGGGAACCCGCAATGCAGACCAGCAAGAGACCACCCGCCAAGCTACTAACACCAGGGGCGGTGTGGAAGATGGAAGTAGACCTGGGTAGGCAGCTCCAGTTCCCACAGGAGATATGCAGCAGCACCTTAAGACCAGACGTGCTGCTGTGGTCTGCAGCTGTGAAGGCAGCAATACTGATGGAGCTGACAGTGCCATGGGAGGAGGGACTGGAAGCTGCCTACGAGAGAAAGAAGGCCAAGTATGCAGACCTGGTGGCGGAGTGCAGAGAAAGTGGATGGAGTGAGTGTGAGGCTGTAGCCGGTGGAGGTGGGAGCCAGAGGCTTTGTGGGCAGATCAACATCACGCCTGCTCAAGGACCTGGGACTACGTGGAGACACACTGAGCACATCCACCAAACAACTCTCTGAGGAAGATGAGAGAAGAAAAGCCACTGGTAGGCTACATAAAACACACATCACACACACACACATACAACTTGTACCTGCTACGTCATGAGGTGGCAGGCCACATACCTGTAAAACACACATCGCAAGCGTACCTGTGTTGGATTCTTTAGTGGTTTGCGTTGTGTTTCAGTTTCAATGTTCTAATGTCTGAATTGAAGCTGTTCAATGAAGCTTGACGGCTGGATCAGGATCGGCGATTGAATGATGATTTATTGTAGTTGGTACAATCAGTGAATAACAGAACACAGTCTAAGTCTCGCTCAGTAAAATGAACAAAGTCCTCGTAGTGTGAATTGCTATCAAAAGCGTGGCGCACAGTATCTTCGCGACGATGCTGCACGGTTGGCTTCTCGATCCGTCTCCGAGTCACATCCCTAATACAAATTTAGTTATACATTCTAACAGTAAACAAGTCCACGTATAGGCAACAAGTTAGGAAACCAGTTCAGACGCGATGGCTCCGACCCTCGGCCCATGTTATCTGGAAGTTCCAAGCAACAAACTCTGACGTAAACAGGCCTACTTGTGCACCTAATATCAGAGCTTAGAGCTTGTCCCATTCTATGATGAACACATCAGAATACAGTACGAATACCCCAGAATTCAACACCTGTTATGTCATGAGTGTGGGAGGCTAGAGAAAACACACATCACAAACACACACACACACACACACATCACAAACACACACACACACATCACAAACACACACACACACACACACACACACACACACACACACACACACACACACACACACACACACACACACACCCTGTACCCGTTACGTAATGAGTGTGGTATGCTACATAAAACACACATCACACACACACACACACACACACACACACACACACACACACACACACACACACACATCCTGTACCTGTTACGTAATGAGTGTGGTAGGCTACATAAAACACACATCACACACAAACACATACACATAAACAAACATATCACCAAAGAACAAAGTCCATGATAAGCCGGAAGCGCATAATGATCTTGAAAAGTCCAACAGCCAGTTACTGGGCTGTATAGCCTGATGCTCTTGAAACAGTCTTAACTTAATGCTCAATATGAAGTCCCTGGGCAATGGGCAGTTTAGGCCTCAGGGAAGAGGATGCCCCTGCCGTGCACAGTCCACCACAGGCACCGCTGGAGGTGCGACAGGCCTAGATGGAGACGGAGGCAAAAGCCAACTCCTTCATCCTTCATCAAATGGCTGGGCCTACCGCGCTGCTTCTCAGCTGCTGGCCTGTATGGATGGAGCTCACTCCAGCTCCCCCTGAACTCCATCACCCTGGGCTACAGGCAGGAGAAGGCAAGGCTGGGGATGGAGCTAAGGGACTCCTCCCACAGGGCAGTGGCTGATGCAAACGCCAGAGTTGAGACTGGAAGGAGCTGGAGGAGGTGCAAGGAGGAGGTACAGAAGCTGATGGGGAGACTGCAGCATCAACGCGTGCTGGGCACTACTTGGGAGGGGGTCGGCAGATGAGCCATCATGAGCTCCTCCTCCTCACACATGAAATGAGAAAACACTCCACATTATTCACACTTCTCAGTTCCTCATGGATGCATTCATTACAGCTTTTCACAATCGCTAAAACACTCAACTCTGATGACTGGAATCATTATGAAACATACATTGAAACATACAATGAAGCATACATTGCTGTTGAAATTCTATATTTTATTTGTAACAAAACATCCAGGCTGAATCCCTTAACAGTAAGCCGATGGCGATGGTGGCGAGGAGAAGCCTCTGTTTGAGCCCTCTTGTGCCCTAGACCGGTCATCTCCTTCTCCACTGTTTCTCTGCTAACACACTAAACTCCTCTCTCTGAACCACATGCTCAGTTGCCTGAACACATTGTGTTGAACGGATCCCACTTTCAGGTTGGCGTGCCTGTGTGAATGAGTACAGGAAGTAGTCCAAGCTGCTGTTGGAGGAGCATGGCGCCACAACACACTGCTCCTGTTTGCAGGACTCTGCATCAGTGCCAAAGAGTTGGGTGGACGTCCTACTGCCTGGAGCGCTCCGGCAAAGTGTTTCCTGGTGCAACACAGTGGACGAGGAGGCTTGGGGAGGGATGAGGTTTGAGGACGCTGCTCCATCTTCCCCTGCCCTTGGCCCAGAGGTGGCAAGGGGCGACGCCACAGCTTTCTTCACGCGGCGCCTGAGTCGGGCTGTGGATGCGTCTTCATCAGATTCCACTTGCCCCTCCGTAGCTCCGCTCTTGCCTTGAGCTGAGAGGCCAGCGGGAGTGTGTTGACCAGCCGCTCTGCTCTCTTGGGCAGGTGCTGAGGGCAGTGGTGGCAGGTGTGCACTTACCTGCTGAAAGCTCAGATGGACACAGAGACCAGAGAAACATGAAGGACACAGCACACACCAGCCTCATCCACATCTGGTTTCTCCAGCTGATTGGATTCATGAATGTTATTCTGTTGGCATCACTCTCATGGATTAGATACAGCTTATAAAGGTTGCTAAAGTCATTAGATACCACTCAGTGAGAGGCAATACAATATATGCCCATGGGCATTAGGACTGTTAAACTAGAGATCTGGACACACACGATAGCCCTGTTTAATGTGACTTGTTCATGAAGCTTATTAGTGTTTAGCTCATGGACTGGTGCAGCTGCCTACTCTACTCTGCAGCTGAGCCCTCATCCTCAGCTCTGGACACACACACACACACACACACACACACACACACACACACACACACACACACACACACACACAGGATAGCCCTGTTTGATGTCACTTGTTCATGAAGCTTATTAGTGTTTAGCTCATGGACTGGTGCAGCTGCCTACTCTACTCTGCAGCTGAGCCCTCATCCTCAGCTCTGGACACACTCACACACACACACACACACACACACACACACACACACACACACACACACACACACACACACACACACACACACACACACACACACACACACACACACACACACACACACACACACACACACACACACACACACACACACACACACACAATAGCCCTGTTTAATGTGACTTGTTCATGAAGCTTATTAGTGTTGAGCTCATGGACTGGTGCAGCTGCCTACTCTACTCTGCAGCTGAGTCCTCATCCTCAGCTCTGGACACACAAACAC
>NC_084994.1:32614683-32632183 GCF_963854185.1 Sardina pilchardus | reverse complement strand
CAGCAACAGCTCTACTGAGACCCATGCAGCAACAGCTCTGCTGAGACCCATGCAGCAACAGCTCTACTGAGACCCATGCAGCAACAGCTCTACTGAGACCCATGCAGCAACAGCTCTGCTGAGACCCATGCAGCAACAGCTCTACTGAGACCCATGCAGCAACAATGATCTGGAATGCAGAGTTTCCACCTTCAGTCATGCAGGAGGGTCATTCCACCTCAATTCAACAAATGCCTTCTGCTTGACCATCTCAGATTTCCTTCAAAATTTTACCACCTGAAGAGTAACCATTTAAACTGACTTAGCCAAAATATTAGATTGGTATACCTAATACATCCAGAGAAAAACGTTTTTGAACATGGTACCCCCCTTCTGATTTTTGGCACATTGGCGCCCTCATCTAAATCTGCAGCAACGTTCAGATGTCATTATCTCAAAAAGTGTTCAAGCTAAAGACTTCAAATTTTCTGGGAATAATGATTGCTACCTACAGATTCCACATATTCATTCGTAGGCCGTATGTATTGATACTGACCGTGTTTCAATCTTGTGAAATCAGAAGAAAAATGGCAGATTTTTTTTCAACCCCCACATTGGGTGCTCCATTACACAATTTGTAAACAAAATGTTTGACAAATGGTTATATCTCTCTACAGAAGTGTTTAAGCTGTCTTTGAAAAAGTAATTAAGAGGTGTCTATATTGCTTTTTTGTTGGAAGTATTGTAACACAAAACTGAAAAATAATCAATTTGGATGATATTGTATCTCCCCATTACAGAGGTATGACACGCTATACCAATGAATTGAACACATCTCCAGAAAGAGTATGGAATGGGCTTTCAGACCGTGAAATTTCAAAATGGTATTATGGCTGCAGTTATTAAAAAACATTTTTTTAAATATTGGTCTATTACAACAATTAGCGTTGCTTTTTTGTGCTATTATTTAATGATTTCATAATCCTTGTCTCATTCCTAAGTATCAGATGTTTATGTCTCATACTGTTAAACATTTATATTTTCATTTACTTGCTGAGTGATGAACTAATAAAATATTTCCTGTATTTCCGAAATAAATTGCTGCTGTCACTATTTAATGCCACTAGATGTCACTGTTCATGGATATCAGCAATGTGTTGTTATAGTAGACCAATATTTCAAAAATAACATTTGATTTCAATGACCATAGCCATAATACCATCTTGAAATTTCACAGTCTGAAAGCCCATTCCATACTCTTTCTGGAGATGTGTTCAATTCATTGGTATAGTTTGTCATACCTCTGTAATGGGGAGATACAATATTATCCAAATTGATTGTTTTTCAGTTTTGTGTTACAATACTTCCAACAAAAAAGCAATATAGACACCTCTTCATTACTTTTTCAAAGACAGCTTAAACACTCCTGTAGAGAGACATAACCATTTGCCAAACATTTTGTTTACAAATTGTGTAATGGGGCACCCAATGTGGGGGTGTGAAAGAAATCTGCAATTTTTCTTCTGATTTCACAAGATTGAAACACAGTCAGTGTCAACACATACGACTTAGGAATGAATATGTGGAATCTATAGGTAGCAATCATTATTCACAGAAAATTTGAAGTCTTTAGCTTGAACACTTTTTGAGATAATGACATCTGAACTTTGCTGCAGATTTAGATGAGGGCGCCAATGTGCCAAAAATCAGAAGGGGGGTACCATGTTCAAAAATGTTTTTCTCTGGATGTATTAGGTATACCGATCTAATATTTTGGCTAAGTTAGTTTAAATGGTTACTCTTTAGATGGTAAAAGTTTGAAGCAAATCTGAGATGGTCAAGCAGAAATGTTCTCTAAAATCCGTTGAATTGAGGTGGAATGACCCAGGAGGCCCACATTTATCATAGCAACAGATTCTGTTCCAGGATCACTTTCAGTCTTGCACTCATATTTGCCATTTGGCCGTTGAGATGTAGTGAGGAAATGTGGCATAGTGAGGTTAATCTGGCGTAGATCTGCATCCACGTGTCCTTATCTACAAACCATGGACCATAGTAGCCTAAAGGTTCATATCAAACAGAGCATATTGACCAATCAGTAACACTGACTGAAATACGCTTAATTGAGCCTCTCCTCCACTCTTCTAAATCACCTTTCTGTCAATGTATTCCAGTGTCTAGAACATACTTAGCATAACATACAGTATTTTCTTAGTCTTTCCACTTCTATTCTAACAGTGGCAATGCATCCCCTTACCCGGCTGTAGCCATGGTGATTCTACATTCTCAGTCTGCTATTATACTGCCACCAATCTGATCAACAGAGAAGATGCTCACTCTTGCCTACACTTAATCACTACATCTCATATCATTACACAGTCCTCCCCATCCAGCTCACTCTCCATCACAGATGCTTTCCCCACCGGTCTCAGGCTAAGTTGGGCAGATACTCACTATTCAACCATCACTTCTAGTCATGAGCACAAACTTATCCCTAGCAATGAAAATCGTATTCTTGGTCAATGGTACACGCTGCTATCACGTCTGGTGAAGCTACTTCCTATTGATTATAGTGGAACCTAATTATTGCAGCAGATGCAACGTGAACAGAACGCTTCAGTTACGCACAGAGTGTAGCTCCCCTGTAGGTCTGGGGGCTTATGTGTGTAAGTCTGGGGGCTTGTCTTTTACTTGCAGTACTTAAAGGGCCACATCATGCCCAGTTTAATATGTGGAAGGGAATCATCTGGAAATGTGACAGAATATCCAGTCTCCACACAGAAAGCTCTCCAACACAGGACACAAATGGATGAACAGCTCCACTAGAAAGACATCTAAGATGTAATACATCTCACCTCAACGTCTCTAGTTTACAGCTGGGATCATTCAGTCTGTCTGTGAGCTCTCTGACACCTGAGTCTCCTGGGTGATTGTAGCTCAGATCCAGCTGTTTCAGGTAGGAGGGGTTTGATTTGAGGGCAGAGGACAAGAGAGAACAGCCCTCATGTGTGATGAGACAACCAGACAGTCTGAAACAAGAGATGCTCTTTCTTAATCATAAATGAGGGAAATGCAGTAACAGGTAATTTGCTTATTCAGTCAGTTTGACCGACAATCACTTAATGTCGCCATTTAACATGACAAGTGCAGATTATTATTATTATCAATATTCACAGAATTTACCTTATACACAGGCACACTATGTGGTGGGTAAAATACTATATTACATAATACATTACTGACCTCAGTGTCTCCAGCTTGCATTGTGGATCTCTTAGTCCTGCACAGAGCAGCTCCACTCCTTCATCCTGCAGGTCATTGTCACTCATGTCCAGTTCTCTCAGATGGGAAGGTGCACTTTGCAGCACGGATGCCATCATTTCACAGCTTGCTTTAGAGAGGTGGCACAGATTGAGTCTGTTTCAAGGAGAGTGGAAGGTCAGTCTTTGAAAACTGGACTTTTTCAGGCCATCCTTCAGCACCATGAGGTCACTGTATCTCATGAGGATGGACACAGACACAGATGTGTGTTGCACTCACATTATGTACACAGCAGGGACATGGACTGGAGAAACACTACATTACACACACTCTGCAGCCATATAAACAACTTGTTGTTGTTGTCTTGTAGTGTCATGTGGGCAGGCGTTAACTTAACTTAAGGCAAGCTAGCAATACCGCATAGCAATGCAAAATATGATCATCGCTCAGTCCTGCAAATTCTCTCTGCGAAAATAAAGATTGAATGAGCCAATTACACTGGGGATTATTACGGGGCCAGATTGGGAATTTCATCCGAACACTCCTACTCCATTCCCTACTCTTGCAACTCATGTGTATGTACATGAGCGTGTGCATGTGTGTATTTGTCTGATTTGTGTGTATGTGCGTGTGTGTGTGTGTGTGTGTGTGTGTGTGTGACTGCCCAGAGCCAGCACTGACTGAATTTCACTGTCTCGCAGCAGAAGTTATGATTGGCTGATTCGAGTATAGAGCTAGAGGGGGCTTTTAAGTGACTGATGGTCTAACCAAACATGGAAGATGGATAATCTAATTATGCTATCGCGTTTATGTAAGATTTAAAAATAACAGTTTATTTGTTTTAAGCGTAAAACAATAACCAGGTAAAAAAATCAAGTTTGTGCTACATGTCCACCAAGCTTCATGTTCCCTGGTGTTTCGGTGACCCGGGAATCATTGCCCAAAAATCAATGAAAAATAATCTGTACAAAAACAATAGGGCATTGTGCCCGCACCTCGGTGCTTGGGTCTTAAAAACATACACTAGCTATGCTAGCAATGGTCGTAATTGTTCTCTTCCAGATTGATCAGACAAACAATATTACTGACCTCAGTATCTGCAGTTTGCAGTTTGGACTCTGAAGAGCAGAGAGCAGTTTTCCTCCTGACTTCTGTAGGTCATTATACCTCAGGTCTAGCTCTCTTAAAGGGGAATTTGAAGACTGTAGAGCTGAGGCCACAATTTCACAGGACTTGTCTGTTAGCTTGCAGCCAACAAGTCTACAAGAGAAGGAAAAAGAGCATAAACAAGTTGTGTAATGTTAAATCTGCAGGAAGAGTGAGACAGGAAAATAATATAACTGCCCTACATACAGTATGTGCCCAAAACAACACTACTAAGGGGGATGAGAGCAGAGAATAATATATGAGCCCTGAATACCATGTTACCAGTTAAGGCAGCCCAACCACAGACATAACATGTGCTTCTGTTGGTATTATATATTAATATATTCTCAAAATGTAAACACAATACTGAGGAGGGCTCTATAATAATAACGTAACATAAACATGCCAACTGTGATGTGGTTTGATTTGAATTGATGCTGACTGAGATGGAGTACCTCATGATGGAACACAACACCAAGGACAGTTCATATATCATCATCATCATCATCATCATTTTATTTGTCAGACTCAAGGTCCATAGAAGAACACACAAACAGCCTTACATAAAAAAACAAACAAACACCAAAAAAAACCCAACAACTTGCCCCACACATTTTCATAAAAGACAATCATACCAGTACCTCCACATTGGTGACTGGTAACGAATTGTGCTGTGTTTGGGATTGGTCAGCAATATAATAATGTAATTCTGTGACATATTTAGGCGACAGATAAATTTATACATTTCGATCACTCACACTTATTATTGAGACATAGAAGAATTGATTAAATACATGTTGTTCACACATTGCTCATACTACATACCGGTAATCATATTTATTCTGCTCTGCTAGGTGGAGACATTATTCTTAAACACATTTGCCCGAGCTTCTCAGCTTACCTCAGATTCAATGAGTGATTCAGATTCATCAAAGAGACTCATTTGTATGTACTGTAAGTATGTACAGTAAGCTGACCTGAGACTGACGTCAGTAGTTCGACAAGATCTACCTGGTCAGCTCACGTGGGGGAATCTGTTCATCTGTTCAACTTCCATGTGGAATACTCGTGTTGGATTACTCATTGCAAGTGGACTTATTTATCTTTGTGGACTTCTCTCTCGTGGATTGAATCTTTTTAAAATCTTCTCTGTTTTTGGAATTATGTTTGTGGACTGAACCCTCCTGTCTCGGTTGGCAATTGTCTCAATTTGTCAATTATTTTATGTGAATATTTCCCTGTGCTGAATTAACTGTATCTTGCCTCTTGTGAACTGTTGATCCCTTTGACTATTTGCTCCTATTGTCCTGTGCCCCCTCGTTTGAATAAAAGTCTGTATTATCTGACAGGTCCCTGCATCTGTGCTCAAAACCATATCCTGACACTATGCAAAATAAAGGGACATCAGGTGTTGTGAAATACAGGTTACAGGTGCAAATGTATCTGATAGTTCTATTGGCTATACCAAGTCTTACTTGCATATGAATCAATACCATCCTACACACTGAACATGAGATAGATTAACTAAGAATTTAAGTATTATAATACTCACAGAGCCTTCCTGCAGCATCTCACAACTGGCACCAGTCTCCTCCATCCCTCCTCTGATGTTTTGTATTTGCTCAAGTCAAACTCATCCAGCACCTCCTCAGACATCAGTAGCATGTGGGCCAGTGCTGAACAGTGGGCAGGTCTCAATTCATCTGAGAAGTCATCAGGAGATTTGAGATATTTCTGAACATCTTCATGTAGGGAATGATTTTTCATTTCAAATAAGCAGTGGAAGAGATTGATGCATCTTTCAGGAGACAGGTCCTTTCTCTTGAGAATCTTGATATAGTTACATGTTTTCTTGATGCTCTCTGAGCTGCTGTGTGTGTTTGTCAACAAGCCATGTAAGAGGACCTGGTTGGTCTCCACTGAAATGCCAACAAGGAAGCGAAGGAAAAGGTCGAGGTGTCCATTCTTGCTGTCCAAAGACTTGTCCACAGCACCCTTCAACAGAATATGCAAAGGAATGGGAGCTTGATTGTCTCTCTGTTTTTTAGTGAGGAAGGATTCCAGTGCCTCCCGATTTCCTAACATGTAAGAGTGAAACACAAACATGGCTGCCAGAAACTCCTGGATGCTCAGATGTACAAAGCAGTAGACCTTCTTGTGGTGAAACACACATTCCTCCCTGAAGATCTCAGTGCACATGCCAGAGTACACTGAAGCTTCACTGACATCGATGCCACACTCTCTCAGGTCTTCCTCATAGAACATGAGATTGCCATTCTCCAGATGCTTGAAAGCCAGCTCTGCCAGTTTCAATATGACACCCTTATGTGATTCCAGGAGCCTCTGTCTGTCTGTCTCATTTTCCTCTTGATACTTCTGGTTCTTTCTAGTGGTCTGGATAAGCAGGAAGTGTATGAACATTTCAGTCAGTGTTTTGGGGGCTTCTTTCCCATCATCCTGTCCCAGTAGCTGCTGAAGGACAGTGGCTGAGATCCAACAGAAGACTGGCATGTGGCACATGATGTGAAGGCTCCTGGATGCCTTAATATGTGAGACAATTCTGTTGGCTTGATTCTGGTCACTGATCCTCTTCCTGAAGTACTCTTCCTTCTGTGGGTCATTGAACCCTCGTACTTCTGTCACCAGACTGATGCACTGAGAAGGGATCTGACTGGTTGCTGCTGGTCGGGAGGTTATCCAGATGAGAGCAGAGGGAAGCAGAGTTCCCTGGATGAGGCTCGTCATCAGCACATCCACTGATGATGTCTGTGTCACCTCAGACAACTTTTGATTCTTTTGGAAATTCAGTGGAAGTCGACTCTCATCCAGACCATCAAAGATGAACACAATGTGGCAGTCTTTGTATTCACCATCCTGTAGCTCTCTAAGCTCAGGGTGGAAGTCAAGCAGGAGCCGGTGAAGACTGTACTGATCATTTTTGACCAAATTCAGCTCACGGAATGGAAGCACAAACATGAAATCTACATCCTGGTTAGCTCTCTCCTCTGCCCAGTCAAGGATGAACTTCTGCACTGACACTGTTTTTCCAATGCCAGCAATCCCTTTGGTCATCACAGTTCTGATGTGTCTCTCCTGTCCAGGTAAGGGCTTGAAGATGTCATTACAGTTGATTGCTGTGTCTTCTGTGGTTTGTGGCCTGGATGCTGACTCTACCTGCCAAACCTCATGCTCATTATTCACCCCTTCACTCTCTCCCTCTGTGATGTAGAGCTCTGTGTAGATCTTGTTCAGGAGTGTTTGAGTCCCTGACCTTATGATGCCTTCACATATGCTCTCAAACCTCCTCTTCATGCTGGCTTTATGGGTCATCAGTACTCTGGTCAGGACATCGTCATCTGTTTGGCAGTACACAAACAAACAAGCAAACAAACAATCGTCATCTGTTGGGCAATACACAAACAAACAAACCAAGAGATGAGCATTATTCAACTAAATGGTCAGTATTTCTATAACACGTTTTTCTTTAGTACTTGCATTGGATAAAATGGTGTTATCTTAACAGTTAAGAGTGTATAACATATTGCCGTTTTGTCTTCTAATAAATGGTCTTTTATCTATACACAAATCCTGCTCTTGGACACATATCTTCTAGGCTCACCTGTTAGTTTGGCCCTTTTGACTGGAGCATGCTCAGTTTGCAGATGAGTGCTGCCTGTCATGACTGTGTGCTCATCTAAAGGAGGCTGAGAAGAGATCTGTGCCGTGTGGATGTGTGGATAAAGAGGGGGCTGGATGTGTGTATAATGATCATGCTGCCCCATGGCTTTGGCTTTTGAGTACTGAGGACGCTGCCCTGTGTGTGGGAATGGAGGAACTTGTGCCATGTTTGCAGATGGGTTCAGATGAAGTGCCATTTCACTGTGTTGGTATGACGAAGGTTGTGCCATGGCTGTAGATGGGTATAGGTGAGGTGGTGCCATGGCTGTAGATGGGTATAGGTGAGGTTGTGTCATGGTTGTAGATGGGTATAGGTGAGACTGTGCCATGGCTGTAGGTGGGTATAGGTGAGACTGTGCCATGGCTATAGATGGGTATGGGCGAGGTTGTGCCATGGCTGTAGATGGGTATAGGTGAGGTTGTGCCATGGCTTTAGATGGGTATAGGTGAGGTTGCGTCATGGCTGTAGGTGGGTATAGGTGAGATTGTGTCATGGTTGTTGACGAGTACAATAATGATTGTGCCATAGTTGTGTCAGGGTTTATAATGGGTTGTGTCCTGGGTCTCCTTCTGCACTGGGGGCAGCTATAGTCTCCTGATGGACCAGACTGGCTCCAGTAGCTGCTGATGCACTGCCTGCAGAAACTGTGTCCACAGCTGGTGATGACTGGGTCCCTCAGTAGCTGCTTACACACTCCACACCTGAACTGATCCTGGGTCAGGATGTTCCTAAATCCACAACAGGAACAGCCATTGCACAGAGAAACACATCAGTCACAGCACTAACACTGAGGAAAAGCCAATAGCAATTTGTGCTTGCATTGGGCTGTCACTTTTTAATTGATATTCAAACATTTGTTTGAACATGATGTGACAAAAATCATTTTGGTAGTAAAAAGAACCCATTCAAATGTGAATGTGTCACTGCAGTGTGAATCAAACGTTGCATGTCATTGCCAGCTACTTCACACAGCTTCAAAAGATTCGGCATGTGAAATCACAGTTGCAAGGAGGTTTTAGAAAACTTTTACCACGTGTTGTCATTGAGTCAGTCCAACAGAGACAGAGAAATACAGTGGGGGAAATAAGTATTGAATGCAAGAAGTAAATGTTTAATGATTCTATTCACATGAGACTTTGAAGCATGAAGCAAATTTACTGACTGTTGGCTTTTCAGTCAGTTGGTTAACTTTGTTGGCTAACTAGCCAGCTACATCTGGATACATCGTGTGGTGTAAAAATGTGTTGCTATGGTGCTTCTTCATTCTTAGGCTATTGTGCTCTTGTTAAAATGCTAATAAAAAGTGCAGCGTTTTACAGCTGTTATAAATAACATTGATTTGTAAGCCTATGACATGGCACAGCTGTGACATTGAAATGAATAAAATAAAATAAAAACAGAAAAGATTAATTCCATGTTCAAACAAACCAGGGATCCTTTAGAAGAAGATGACATACTGTTTAGGTGTGCTGCCGCACCACTGAAAGCCAGAGGGACAGGATTGCTCAACCTTGTCCAGCTACATACAGTAGCTCCATCTACAGAGGGACAGGATTGCTCAACCTTGTCCAGCTACATACAGTAGCTCCATCTACAGAGGGACAGGATTGCTCAACCTTGTCCAGCTACAGTAGCTCCATCTACAGAGGGACAGGATTGCTCAACCTTGTCCAGCTACATACAGTAGCTCCATCTACAGAGGGACAGGATTGCTCAACCTTGTCCAGCTACAGTAGCTCCATCTACAGAGGGACAGGATTGCTCAACCTTGTCCAGCTACATACAGTAGCTCCATCTACAGAGGGACAGGATTGCTCAACCTTGTCCAGCTACATACAGTAGCTCCATCTACAGAGGGACAGGATTGCTCAACCTTGTCCAGCTACATACAGTGGCTCCATCTACAGAGGGACAGGATTGCTCAACCTTGTCCAGCTACATACAGTGGCTCCATCTACAGAGGGACAGGATTGCTCAACCTTGTCCAGCTACATACAGTGGCTCCATCTACAGAGGGACAAGATTGC
Organism: Sardina pilchardus; assembly: GCF_963854185.1. Taxonomy (NCBI): domain Eukaryota; kingdom Metazoa; phylum Chordata; class Actinopteri; order Clupeiformes; family Clupeidae; genus Sardina; species Sardina pilchardus. The sequence goes on along the minus strand of NC_084994.1, from coordinate 32,622,091 downwards.
TCAACCTTGTCCAGCTACATACAGTGGCTCCATCTACATTATGTCCTGATTGAAAGACTCTCTTTAGTTATATTGGTTTACCAAGCCTCATATACAGTATATGTTATTCAGAGACATTCTAATGAGGAGACACAACACTCAAAGACTACCCCATGGTATTAGTTTGTAACGCCAATATGGCAGTTGTCTACACATATCGCGCTTCTTTGTGCCCCCACTCATGTGGGTGGACTGGTGCACAAGATTGTTATGATGTCACAGCTGGAGAGAGGATGGTGTTGTGCAGCCTTGTGCACACACAGCTCTGCCCAAAATAACTGCCAGATAGCTGCCCAAAACACATTGCATGATGAGTCATCATGCTGAGGGATCACTTGCCTTAGAGGACTTTATCTAGGGTGCCTCAGGACATTGACTGCCAAATAACCTATAACCAAAGATCCTTCCCAACCGTCTCTGCTATATCCCTGTCAAGACTAACAGCCTATTTGTGGTGTTTGTCCCTTAGCTGTGTTCCACATCTATTTTACAGACCCTACAGGGGGGGGGGGGGGGTTACTAAAATAACTACTTTAAACTCTGTCCCTGTGCTGCTGAGCCTTATTGGAGGAGTGGTTTGCTCTTTAGGGTGTCTGGAGTAAAGGTGTCTGGTAGTTTCCAGAGAGATGAGAGATGGGATGGGGTCGGCTTGGGACCCGTACATGGTATGGGTGATGTAGTCTGTTGCAGCCTCTCCTTCACAGAGACACAGACAAACATACTGTATGCACACACATGCACACACAAACAATTCTGCAGCTACTGTATCCAACCCCTCCATACACAGTTGTCTACTCTTGTTTAACGAAAGCTGAAATCTCACTTTAGATCAGACTGTGGTCCACTGCTGAAAGTCGGAGGGTGTTCCATGGACCAGTCACTCTTCATGGACACACAGCTGGGCACTGGAGACACTGGTCTGTGTGTCTGTGGGCTGGATACACAAGAAGCCACAAATATCAAAATATTGATCCAGCCTATTTTGAAAATAGTTATTAGGTTAATAGTTATTTTACCCCAAAAGTTAGCATAACTAAGAACTCTCTCACTCTCATTCACACTCTCTCTCTCACACACAGACAAACATACTGTATGCACACACATGCACACACAAACAATTCTGCAGCTATCCAACCCCTCCATACACAGTTGTCTACTCTTGTTTAACGATTTCAGCTGAAATCTCACTTTAGATCAGACCGCAGTGGTCCACAGCTGAAAGTCGGAGGGTGTTCCATGGACCAGTCACTCTTCATGGACACACAGCTGGGCACTGGAGAGACTGGTCTGTGTGTCTGTGGGCTGGATACACAAGAAACCAAAAATATCAAAATATTTATCCAACCTATTTTGAAAATAGTTATTAGGTTAATAGTTATTTTACCCCAAAAGTTAGCATAACTAAGAACTCTCTCACTCTCATTCACACTCTCTCTCACACACACACACACACACACACACACACACACACACACACACACACAAACAAAATCCCACAGCCATCCAACCCCTCAATATACACAGTTGTCTATTCTTGTACACAAGAACAAAATATGAAATCTCACTTTGGATCAGACTGTGGTCCACTGCTGAAAGTTGGAGGGTGTTCCATGGACCAGTCACTCTTCATGGACACACAGCTGGGCACTGGAGATACTGGTCTGTGTGACTGTGGGCTGGATATACAAGTAGACAAAAACATAGACTGACGTATCCTCACAATACTAAGGTTAACATGTCTACCTCTCCTTCAAACACTCAAACTCAATGACACACACACACACACACAAACTCAATGACACACACACAAACAAACACGCACGCACACACACACACACGCACGTGCGCAATTTCTAATTTTCACTGGTCTGTGTGTCATGGTCTGGATACAAAAGGAGATAAAATACACGATAGACTGAGCCGACACGTCTTCACAATAGTAACAACAATTAGCATGTCTACAAAAATGGGTCAACAGTGTAATACTGCATCTTTCACTTAAGAGATTTTCTTTGGCCAGTGGAGTTTTCAGTGACTTCAAAATAGAATTTTATGATCATGTGCCTTAACACACTTCATTTTTACATCGACATCCGTGGGGGTACAAGGTTAATTAAGGGAGAGAGAGCGTACACACCTGTCGGGATGATAACTGTGTTGGCCACAAACTAACAAAGACATTTGTGATGCGCCTGGTACCCAAATGAGCCGGATGTAAGATAGGGCCGTTGATGTCTTGGGTTTTGGACACAACTCACCTTGGATAAGACAGCACTCTTCCTGTGCTGACCCCCTGATGCCCATCAGTGGACACAACTCACCTTGGATAAGACAGCACTCTTCCTGTGCTGACCCCCTGATGCCCATCAGTGGACACAACTCACCTTGGATAAGACATCACTCTTCCTGTGCTGACCCCCTGATGCCCATCAGTGGACACAACTCACCTTGGATAAGACATCACTCTTCCTGTGCTGACCCCCTGATGCCCATCAGTGGAAACAACTCACCTTGGATAAGACAGCACTCTTCCTGTGCTGACCCCCCGATGCCCATCAGTGGAAACAACTCACCTTGGATAAGAGAGCACTCTTCCTGTGCTGACCCCCCGATGCCCATCAGTAACAGGCTCATTCTTCAGGGACACGTGGCTGGACACAGCACATGCTGCTCTGCCTGTCTGATTTCCACCGACAACATCCTCTCCGTCTTGAGGGAAATCCATCCTAATCAATCAATAACAAATAAACAGAGAGGGAAAGAGAAAGGTGAGTAATCTTCTCTAAAAAGAGAGATGCAAAAATATATATTTCTGATGAGAGGTTCCTCAGAAAACACTTACTTTTAACAGCTACATGGACCAATCAGATCTGTGGATCCATTTCTGCTCCAACAATAGCAGACATGTTGATAGAGACCAGGGAACCACTGACAGAGGAAGTAGCCTTGGCCTATAATGGATATCAATATGAACACTTAAAAATGAGACCATTCCCACCACTACTTGTACTACAGTATCACAATAATTCATAACCTTCTAGCCTGTGCTAAGTAGGCTACTATTATTTATTTGCCAGTTCGCTGTAAGGTGTGTTGCTCTGACTGTGTCTGTTGTTAAACTGTAGCCTAACGCTCTAAGGGACATTCCAGGAATGGACATTTTCGACAATTTAGGCAGATAGACGTCAAATGCTCTATTTTAACATTTTCTTTTGAATATTTATTTTAGAAATATAGGTAATAAACTATAAGTTATGATTTATCCAGCTCAGGCATTTAAGGTACTTTCCCCCATACGTCTTTTTGCTGTGTATATCAATGTATGCAACCCTGTTACCAATACATAAGAGTCTGAAAAAAGTGTGTAAATTATGTTAAATTAAATAATGAGTTGTTATAATGTCACTCCACATCTTTAAATAAAATACCCTGTCAACTATAATAATAACCCTATCACTATACTACACGCTACTATAATTACAATCACAGGGTTGCGAATCAATGCCTTTCCCTCAGGAATAGAAGCTGTGCAATTTAGCTAGGCTTATATTAAGGTCAAGTAGCCTACCAACATAGATATATATATATATATCTATGCCTACCAATGGTTTTACGCAATGCAGAACATACACATTTTATTCATTCAACATTATTCTATAGAAGTGACGAATAGGTTATAACACTGCTACATAATACTGGCAGTAGACTAATGGGCTACAATTACATGTAGAAGATTAGGACTGACTCTGAGGTGAAGGCTGTGCTTTAGAATGGACAACTTCGATAAAAAGGCAGTGATCCTTTACCAGTAGGGGGAGCCTGTCGGTATACTTTTGAGCCTTACAATAAAATAAAGAAAAAGTTCATTTAAAGATTTCTCTGCTCATTCCGAGATGTCACGACTCACGACGCCTTGTTTCAGACAAATGGTAGGCATAAAAAGAAGCTAAAGGTCTATATTTGCCCTACATGTCAATAAAGTGATAGCCTACCTACAGTATTCTTCATGGCTGATTCGTGTCGTTGTTTCTACCTAGCCTACTGTACCTGTCTGTAGGCCTAATAGCTAGACCTATAAAATTTATTTAGGCTACAACTAGGCTACGTTTCGGTTGATCCATTTGACTAACTACTTTATAGGCTACATTATACGGTAGGCTGGGCCTATTTGACTGAAGTCGCAAAGCAAATGAGCACAGGCTAAATTCAGAGTCTGAAAAGTGTTAACGTTATGAAATGTAGTAGCCTAGACCTGAGCCTAGTCAACGAACAAATCCATGAAGTCTCCGACAGGTGTCCCTCTCTAAATTATCTCCAGGCTACGAGACCGACATCAATGGACGATTCTCTGTAATCGATTACAACTTTACTATACATTTAACTCACTTCATCTACTTACCTTCACCAAACGTCCGAAATGTTCTTGCCAAAACATGGTCCCTTGAGATTTACTTTCGATTTCACTTGTTCCGCGTTCGTTCATCACGTGGGCAAACGCTACAGTAGGCCTAGCCGACGTCTGTGGTCTGCTCTATAGTCCTTCAGCCAGAGGAGCTGGTCGATTGGAATGAAACTCATTGTGATTTTTGGGCAGGAATACCACTCTAGAGTTAGAAAAACAAGCGATAGCATTGTATTGTATTGGTAGTAGCATTTTCTGTGTTATCAACCTAGGCTATATTTGTGCAAAGGTTCACATAGTCTCTGCATGAAGGCTACTGTAGCCTTGTCACGTGGCTGTAAGTTAGAGGAGACACACACACACACTCACACACGCAGACACAAACACACGCACGCACACATAATGCACATGCGCACACGCACACGCACACGCACACGCACACGCACACGCACACACACACACACACACACACACACACAAACTCAATGACACACACACAAACAAACACGCACGCATACACAAACAAACACGCCTGTCTACCTTGTAACTGTATACAAAAACTGGATTCTCACCTTGGATTTGATTGTGGGCATCCACTACTGAAACTGTCTGTGGTTCTATTTCATTGTGTGCATAGTCGTCTGTGCATGTATCACGTAGCTCTGACAGCTATTTCATGTCCCCCCCTGTCGAGGGTTGTTGTCAGCTTTGGACGTCTTTTCATTTTCTGTAAATGTCCTTGACTTGCTTAAATTTGTGTTGAAGTTGAAAACTAGTGTTGGCTTGTATAGGTTGCACTTGTAATGTAATAGTGTGATAATTACATGCATACATAATACATGTCGCTCACAACTGTGCTTATAAAATGGGCAACACTACACTCTTGTGGTCATAAAGTGCTACTGCAATTCCTTATTATCTTCCTTTACTGTAACTGTCACAGTCTTTAAATATTAAGAAGTCATGTTGTTTAATTGTGTATTTCAGGTAATATCAATACAAATGCAGTCGTTTTGTTTTGATTAGGCCTATTTGGAAAACAATATTTAAAAAAATGACTTGAAAATGAATGAAAATTCACTAAAATGGTGGATATAGCGTTTTGGAAAAGAACTCTTCATATACTGTATAAAATGGTCAACACTACACTCTTGTGGTCATAAAGTGCTACTGCAATTCCTCAATCGTCCTTTACTGTAACTGTCACAGTGTCCAAATATACTGTATATATTTCATATCTGAATACAGTAAATTAACTTCAGACCTGCTCTTATCCTTACCCACAGTCATCTCAACAGACTTTAAAATGTCATCTCCATCAAAATTGTAGGGATTGTTTCGTAGGGCTTTTGATGGTAGTTATTACACTCTTGTTAAGTACCAACCACAAAAAAAACTGGGTAAAAAAAAAATATTTTAACCATTTTTTGAGAGTTTTTTTAGCTGGGGTCAAATTGACCCAAGGATAACGAACGTCGGTAAGATTTGAGGACAACATGAGGGTTAAGTAAAACTGCCTTAGCAACTTTCTCTTGTAGGCTATTGTAGTAATATGTTAGTAAAGGTGCATCTCTATTTCACTTCAGTAAAGGAGTCGTGTACTTGTATTGGAGTAATATTAATGAAGGTGTATCTCTATTTCACTTCAGTAAAGGAGTTGTGTACTTGTATTGTAGTAATATTAGTGAAGGTGTATCTCTATTTCACTTCAGTAAAGGAGTTGTGTACTTGTATTGGAGTAGTATTAGTGAAGGTGTATCTCTATTTCACTTCAGTAAAGGAGTTGTGTACTTGTATTGTAGTAATATTAGTGAAGGTGTGTCTCTATTTCACTTCAGTAAAGGAGTTGTGTACTTGTATTGGAGTAATGTTAGTGAAGGTGTATCTCTATTTCACTTCAGTAAAGGAGTTGTGTACTTGTATTGGAGTAATATTAGTGAAGGTGTATCTCTATTTCACTTCAGTAAAGGAGTTGTGTACTTGTATTGTAGTAATATTAGTGAAGGTGTGTCTCTATTTCACTTCAGTAAAGGAGTTGTGTACTTGTATTGGAGTAATGTTAGTGAAGGTGTATCTCTATTTCACTTCAGTAAAGGAGTTGTGTACTTGTATTGGAGTAATATTAGTGAAGGTGTATCTCTATTTCATTTCAGTAAAGGAGTTGTGTACTTGTGTTGTAGTGATATTAGTGAAGATGTATCTCTATTTCACTTCAGTAAAGGAGTTGTGTACTTGGTCCAGCTCTGCATTGTGACATGGAGCTCAGAGTGAGGTCTGGGGCAGCAGGGGCGCTGGACAACTTGGGAGGGTGTGGTGAGCCGAGCGATCAGCTGGGCAGAGTTCTGGAAGCTGCCACAGGCTCGGCTCAGTTTCCTCATCAGGGCAACACACACCACCCTCCCGAGCCCTCAACACCTCCACCAATGGCTTGGAGCAGAGCAACCCTGTGACCTCTGCGGGCCCATCAATAGGCGCGTTCAAGATGGCTGCGCAGGACAAAAACTGCGCAGCACAAGATGCACGTGGTTAAAAATCTGTCCATGTTGGTCTAGATGGGTGTGTTTTCGACTCGGCAGTCGGTATCACATGGCCTCAACTTATCGCGGGAGCAAGGCGTGGCCAGGTGGCTGCTCAGCAGCGGCGCAGCGGCCTTCTAGCTACTGCGGAGCACAGCGGAGCCTAGACCCTGCCTTCATGACGTCAGGTCTTTGCCCTAATTGGCTTTTACATCCCTGACATATGTGCAGGTGTTTAGATGCCTCCTCATATCCACAAGGGTCCGTGCGGGTCCGTGCCTCGTGATTCGTCACATGGTCAAGTCTAGACTACGGGAAGTAGAGAGTGTACAACTTCATAGCGGCGTTTGTATCCCCTCCCCTGCTGCCACCGGCAGCTCTCGCTGCTGCAAGAGGTCACTTGGAGTTGAACTTGAACGCGCCTATTGCCTCACTCACTCCAGCATGTTCT
>NC_084994.1:32554683-32609683 GCF_963854185.1 Sardina pilchardus | reverse complement strand
GGTATCGGCCACAACAAACCGATAAATATCGGTTATCGTTATCGGCCCTAAAATGCCAGTCTTGCCAGTCTTAGTCCACTAATTGTCAGTTTGTGGACATGTCCCAGGCTGCCAAATATCAACACCACAACTTACATGATGTATAGCCTAGGTCACTGATCTTTGCAAGGAGGGGTTGGTATTTAGTTATTACAATGTGAGCAACGGATTCAAGGTGGTCAGACACACACACACACACACACACACACACACACACACACACACACACACACACACACACACACACACTAATATGTCCATGTAGATCATGTGAACAGCTTTTTTTCAGGAAAAGTAAAGTCACTCACATTTTCTGTGTCCTGGTTTAATCCTGCACTCTCCTCCATGGTCATACCTTAAGAACGATGAGAGAAGAAAATACAGTTTTGACACATCACTGCATTTAGTATGAGATGTGTTTATTATGAATTCAATATCAAGAATATCATATTCAATATCAAGAGTAAACTTCCATGTTCTTCTCAACACATTTTATACTGCAAGGATCTCCACTTCATGTTAGAATGCTGTTAGAATGCCCCAGCTCCATCTCAGCGTTTAAAGATGTTTCTAAACAAAGTTTAGGAGGAGCCCATGGGGTTGATTGACAGCCATCACTCACACAGGGAATAAAAGCCTCCTTACTGCTGTTTACGCCAGGACTTCCTCCCTGACTGCCCCTTCCAGTTGTTGAGGGGGCAACTGCTCCCTCCCTTTGCCCCTCTACCCTCTACCCATTCCATGCTGAGAGTCACACTAGACTTCCCTGCACCATCAGCTTGGGCACCCAGCAGTGCCATGGAACAACATTCCATTTCATCTGCCTATTTACGCATTTCATGCCATCTACCTACTAATAATTTCATGCCTATTCCATCTGCCTATCATGTATACTGTCGTATGTTGTATCGTGCTGAATATTGGATATTAATCACGCAAATGGCATTCTAACAGCTTTCTTCCAGCCCAGGTCCAATAGTTGTTTAAGGCTGCCACAGATAGGATGAAATGAGCCCTGAGACCCATGCAGCAACAGCTCTACTGAGACCCATGCAGCAACAGCTCTACTGAGACCCAGCAAACAGCTCTACTGAGATCCATGCAGCAACAGCTCTACTGAGACCCATGAAACAACAACTCTGCTGAGACCCATGAAACAACAACTCTGCTGAGATCCATGCAGCAACAGCTCTGCTGAGACCCATGAAACAACAACTCTGCTGAGATCCATGCAGCAACAGCTCTGCTGAGACCCAAGCAGCAACAGCTCTACTGAGACCCATGCAGCAACAACTCTGCTGAGACCCATGCAGCAACAGCTCTGCTGAGACCCATGCAGCAACAGCTCTACTGAGACCCATGCAGCAACAGCTCTATTGAGACCCATGCAGCAGCAGCTCTGCTGAGACCCATGCAGCAACAGCTCTGCTGAGACCCATGCAGCAACAGCTCTACTGAGACCTGAGAAATGCTGCAAAAGCCCCACACCTCCACCCCACTTGCACAAATATGGAGGCACACTACACCTCCACATGCCGCGTGGATGTAATAGTCACACACTTAGCCAGCACCGCATGCACAGAATGCAGACGCAGGATTATGCCAGACCCCTGCGCTGCTCTTGTGGGATAAATTTTATATGTGTCCCATTGTATTAACCATTTACTATAGCTTACATATATAATTAACTCTAGTTGCCATCCTGACCTTAGGAATGTGGAGGTGACCCCATGGTGAACCCATGGCACACAAACACAAACATGGTTGAGGAGTTCTTGTAAACATTCTTATCTCTGTTAATCACCAGGTGGTTGAAGACTCACTAAAGTGTGTCTAGTGATTTTCCATGTGTGTGTGTGTTAAGGGTATAAGAACAGGCTTCGCCCACAGATGTGTGGGTTTGTTACTTTGACTTTCATGTGAGTAACATGCTCCCGGTATCGTGAATAAAACTGCAGTCTCACACCAGTTGTCTTGGAATAATTTTGACCACATATTTGGCGACGAGGATGGGATACCTATCTCTGAGACATAGCGAGGAGGACCAACGGGCAGGACCCAACAAAGTTGCAACTGAGGGAGATCTCTTTGTGATCTTGGGAGAAGGCCGTCAACAGCAACCAATACTGCTCAGCGGCACCCAGCCTGGCCAGAGGGAATCCTCCTGTGACTCGGATACGGTAACACCCGTGTTTGGTGGTCACAGACAACTTGGTGGTGAGTCCCTGATTTTACATTCTTTTAAGCTTGTAAAATAGGGTGATTGTGTACACGGGTTCTGCCTGGATAGAGGTAGAACGTTTTCCTGCCAGTGATAGTGGTAGTGGGTTTACTGCCTATGCGTAGGTAGTGGGTGCACATTTTTCCTGCCAGTGATAGTGGTAGTGGGTCTGCTGCCTATGAGTAGGTGGTGAGTGCACATTTTCCTGCCAGTGATAGTGGTAGTGGGTTTGCTGTCTATGCGTAGTCAGTGGTTGAGTACTCTGATATTTCCTGCCAGATATAGTGGTAGTGGCCGTGCTGTCTATGAGTAGACAGTACAACCGGTTCTGCGCATTGTGTGTTTTGTGTGTTTGTGTGTTTTGCGCATTGTGTGTTTTGGGTGTTTGTGTGTTTTGTACTTTGTGTGTTTTGTACTTTGGGTATCTGATAAGATTGTCATCACATTTTGTTTGATTTGCTCTGATTTTAGGCGTAAGGCAATTGGCAAAATACAAATATTAAGGAGACACTGATATGGGGAGCAGTAGAGTAAAGACATTAACCCACCAAGAGGGATAGGATGTTTAAGGGACATGTAGAGAGAATATGGATCTGAATGTAGAGTTGGGAGATTTGTGGGTGAAGGGAATAGTTGAAGTGAAGGGACATTTCCTTTATCTATAGTGTGGAGCATAGAAAAGCTAAATGAATGTAGGGCTATGGTAGAGAAGGGAAAAGAAAGTAGGATAAAGAACAGAAAGAAAGATAGACCTGTGCAGAAGAGAGAGAGGCAAAGGCTCTACAGAGGATATTATGGACTATGTAAAGAGTTCTTGTTGCTTGGAGTACAACAGCTCTGAATGAACTGAACAATATGCTTGAAGGAAGAACATGGATGTGGCTAGGGGGGCTAACCAGAGGAGTAGACCACTTTGTATGCCACTGTGACAAAGACACTCAGAAAGAGTATTGGGATCACCCATCACAACAGCACTCTCCAACTCCTGTCTGGTCTCAGCATGACAAAGCTGAATGGGACAGAGAGGTCTGAACAGGGGACCCTATGGTGACACTTCTGATTTACAACTTGAACTGTTTCCTCAACTCGCTCTGACAACAACAGCACAGCCTACTCAGCCAATTCTCTCTTTCTGTTAACGGGGATATTTTTTCTTGTTGAATGGTGAAGGAGCAGAGATTAGTTATGAGAGTGAAGAAGGATAATAGTAAGTTTATGATAATGAAAAGTACAAGAGAAGTGCAGGGTATAGGAGTTTCAGATCAGTTAACATCAGACAGAGTTTTAACCCATGGGGAGTTAAATATAAACAACATGTAGTTAAACAACATTCCTCCTCAGCAGTGTTTGCTCCGGAAAATTACTGGACTGGGATTTAATGTGTAAATGACATCTTACAATTTCACTCACACATAATGGGGTGGGTCTGTTTTCTCAAATAATTTGGATAGGGTACATGCACACAGCCTAGTGTAGTATTAACTTCACCACTCGGTCCAGGGAGATAAGGCATCTCCAGAGTACTTGCAATGTGTGATGTCATCCTTTCAGGATAACCTCGGATCCGAAATACTTAGAACAATGGTACCAGTTAAGACATAGAGTTAAGACTGTTGAAACAGCTGGCTAATTAGCAATTACATGTAAAGCTACTCTGCAGATGTAGTAGACCCGTCACCTGGTCTGACATATTAGTTTGCAAACTCAATATTCTTATACACATGTGTATTGTATTTTAATTTATTTAAGGTGTGTGTTAAGGCCAAAGATTGGACACATGTCCAACACACCTTGGTTTATTTCCTATTATCATGAAAGGCATATTTTTAGAAATGGGGATTGGTTAAAGTCACCCTGTGCAGACAGAGACAGATCTTTGTTCCCTTCAGAGAACAGCTTCTGCACAACAGGAGGAGTTTGTGACTCTTTCTCCCTAACAAAGAAACACTTGTCTACTTGTCTACTGCTCAGCCACTAACTGTAATATCAAATAACCCGTCGAAGGCGCAATATCCACTATTGATAAAGGCTGAGCAGGGGATAGAGCAAACATGTAGAGCAGTACATGAGAGAGGAGTTATTGTGATGAACTCCAGCACTAGTCTCTCCAAATGCAACATGTTTCTCTGTAATCGTTATAGAATTGCATATATTGTTTTGATTTGCGTTTATTTTCAAAGGATATATTTGCCACAAAGATACAGAGTTAGCGTCCGTTTCAAACAAAACTCTGGTATCTTGCCTCTTAATATTAATTCTGCTGTCATGAAGCGCTATTATCACCTATGTCAATAATGTTTAACTAGTAAATCCGTCGAGTGAGGTGTGCCAAATTGACACTGTGGCAATATAACATTCCTGGCCAGTGTGAGCCTGAAAGTCTCCAAACAAAAGTTGCAACTCTGTCAGGAGAGAGTTAAGTAATTTGGGTGATATACTAACTCCTGACTGTTGGGCCCTAGATGCATTTTGCATCTCAGCAATAACTGCTTGTCCAGACCCAAGACAAAGCAGCAAATGTTGTGCTTCCTAGGAATAATCGGCTAATCCTTGCTTGGATTTTAAATTACAGTAAACAGAGAGTATAGCCACTCCAAGCATATGCAAATACCTGTTAAAAAATTGACTGACGAACTGACTTGGACTGACAATTGTGACGAAACTTTCTAGATCATTAGTGTCAACTCTAGCTCTGAGGTTGCCTAATTATGACCTACCATTCTGTGTGGAAACACCTCACTATGTCCCCAGTGGTATGTCAACAGCATGAGGGTCAGACTCAGCACAGACCAGTGGCTTTACTTATCTAAACAATTAGATCCTGAATGATTCCTTATCTGAAGTTTGTAACAGCAGCTGCCAGTGGGATGTTAGCTTGTGCTGACATTGTGTTGTTGCATCCACTTACTGCAAAAGTCCCACATGAAGTATATTCATTGCTTAAACAAATATCTTCTACAAGAAAATCTACGCATCTTACACCTGCTAGTGTCCTGACATATCAGCATGTGTTATTAACCCTTACTCATATAACCCTTGCATGTTGTACAACATTTAATCCAACTACTCTATACCAACAAGATGATGGTGATTTGCGTAATTACTGTGAATTTGTTTCTATGTGCACTAATTCTAGCCTTGACATTTCTGAAACACTTTTGTCAAATCCTGACCTAATCTTGTTTGTTAATGAATCATCTAAGTGTTTGGAGTCCGGAGAGGTAGGGACTGGTTACTTTGTAGTGAATCATTTGATAAGAGTGAATCTCACTCCCTCCCATATTTCTCTGCCCAATCAGCTGAACTGGTGGAATTGACAAAAGGCAAATCTGTTTGCATTTATATTGATAGTCATTTTAACTAGAAAATTGTTCATGATGTGCCTGTAGTAAATTGTCAACCCACACTGCAAATACAGATGTTATCAGCTTGGTCAATAGGAAAGCTGACGCGGCAGCTAAGAGAGCCGCGCAGGGGGGAGTGCAGAGAATAACACCTGAATTTTGAATTTTGAGACAACAAAGCACATGTATTTCTTTTTGAATTTACAAATACCAGATATTGTTACATCTGAAGAGGCTTTAAAGGAAGCACAGAAAGCATCAAATAATAAGGAAAGACGGAAATGGAAGAATTGTATGGAAAGTACACAGGGTCTGTGGGTACTACCCTGACAGGCAGGCCAGTTCTTCTGAGGTCTTGTGTTCACATTATTGCTAAACTATCTCATGGCTTAGACAATGCAAATGCTAACGCTATGATACAGACAATAGAAAAAATCTATTTTGCACCAGGATTCACTACAGTAGCAACCATGTATTGTGTAAGGTGTATTAATGTGTCTAAAATATAATGTTGCACCTACAATGAGAGTCAAGGAAGGACATCACCCACCACCTGAATGGCTGTTGAGCATATTATAATGTATTTCATTCAATTGAACAAATGGAGAGGATTTGAATATGTGATAGTATGTTCTCAAAATGACTTGGATGTTACCCAGGAAGAAATAATTTAAAAGGCTTTAATGAGACATGTGGTGCCTAGATGGGGAGGCCCTAAGAAACTAACCTCAGATAATGGAGAGCATTTTGTGAATAAAACTTTTAAAATTCTATCAGAGAAATTGTAAATTGGCTTTAGAACCCATTGTGCGTACCAACCACAAAGTGCGGTTGCTAATTCAATGTTGAAAGCGAAATCGACTAAAATTATAGTGTCAACAGAGATGGGCTGGGTGACAGCTTTTCCTTTGGCTTTTTTCTACCTTAGAGGCCGTTCATCAAAATCTACAGGGTTTAGCACTTTTGAGATTTTGACCGGACGTCCCTTGCCGGCTCCAGGTTACCTAACCTAAAGGCTGGCTTACATTGCACGATTTTGGTCTGTTTTAACAGTCGGCGACTACATTTCCAAAATCGGGCGGAAATCTTGGGAGTTGTACTGAAATCGCAGCGCGCTCCCGTCATCTAAATCGTTTAGTGTAAGGTGCCAATCTTAGCGGTTTTAAGTCCGTCGGAGGCAGTCTTTTTCTAGTTTTGCCGTTACGACAATATCAAACATGTTTGATATTATCGGAAGTCTTTTCAGTCGTGGCTCATGCAAATAGTGACGTGAACATTAAAAACCAATAGTAACCTTGCGCGAACATGAAACAGGAAGGGGCAAAATAGGCGACAGCTGTAGCCTTTATTAGAGTGCATGAAAATGCACTCTACTGTTATGCTGTTTATTCTTATTACAGTGCATGAAAATGCACTGTACTGTTCTTCCTATTCTTCTTATTATTACAGTGCATGAAAATGCACTGTACTGTTCTTCCTATTCTTCTTATTATTACAGTGCATGAAAATGCACTGTACTGTTCTTCCTAGGCATTTTATTATTATTCTTCTTCTAACGCACTTAATGCAGCTTCAACCGCTTAACGTAGAAACTCCATTCAAACTATGTCGCGTAGGTCTTACTTACGCGATGTGGGCTTTGTATTTTTCAACTTTGTAACTTTTATACTTTTTAAACTATTAGTTAAAAACTATTATAATTTCCCCCATAGACTTAACATTGCTCATTATGACATCACGGCAGCAATTAGAATGTTACCCCAGCTGGTCAGCCACCTGGGCACCAACTGTCAGTTTCTCTCAGGCTTTAAGCATACAATCTCTCTGAAGACTACACATATCCTGTTAAACTGTTTCCTCTGTCCACAACTGTTTCAAAATAAAAGTCCTCACTGCAATAATACACCATTAAATCATTTAACCATTGAAACTACTCAACTATTTAACTGTTCAACCATTCCAACTGTCAGTTATCATCAACTATGCCTCCAGTCAACTACATGAAACCTCCATGTACCTAGCAACCAACATAGCAACCATTAAAATTAAGCGTTTATGACCGTTTCCATAGCAACCAACATGATTTTACTACAGTAACTTCTTTATTCCTGATAGTGGCCACCATGGATACCCTAGCAACAAATGTTTCAAAATAAAAGTCCTCACTAGCAAGTTATCTAGTTAGCATGGTTAGCATTGTTAGCATAGCTAGCATTTTTAGCATAACTGCAAAAAATCATCAACTAAGTTAGCTAATCAACCTGGTTAGCATTGTTAGCAAATCTAGCATTGTTAGCATAGTTAGCATTTTTAGCATTACTGCTAGAAATCATCAGTTAAGTTAGCTAATCAACCTGGTTAGCATTGTTAGTAAAGTTAGCATTGCTAGCATAATTAGCATTTTTAGCACAACTGCTAGAAATCATTAGCTAAGTTAGCTAATCAACATTTTAACATGAATAGAAATCATTAGTTAAGTTAGAACTGGAATGTTTCAGCTTTAAACTGTCTACCTTCACACTCAACTCTCTGTAAACTATGCAACCACCATGTTTACCCTAGCTACACCTTAGTAACCATATCTACATTATCTATCTTTTTTTGCATTTTCATGCACTGGTAATTCCTTGGAATTGCATTTCTAGTTATTATTAAACTTCTTCTTCTAACGCTCGCAATTCAGCTTCAACCGTTTAACGTAGAAACTTCATTCAAACTTTGTTGCGTAGGTCTTGCTTATGCCATATGTGCTTTATATTTTTCAACTTTGTAACTTTTATACTTTTTAAACTATTAGTTAAAAACTATCACCATTTCCCCCATAGACTTAACATTGCTCATTATGACATCACGGCAGCAATTAGAATGTTACCCCAGCTGGTCAGCCACCTGGGCACCAACTGTCAGTTTCTCTCAGGCTCCTCTCTGAAGACTACATATTCTGTTCCCCTGTATCCTCTGCGCACAACAGTATCAAAATAAGTCCTCCTAATTCCATCCAACTTTATATCCATTCATCTTCTTCAAACCATTCACTCATCCACCCATTCTAAACAGTCTGCCTATCAACAACATCAATTAGACGCTCTACATTGAACTTTTAAACAATCTACTCTGTCTCAGGCTGGCTCTCTTAAGACTAGCCAGTTAAATTGATTACACCTGTATCTGTATCCACTACTCTCAGTAGAGAGCTGTGTCTCTCCATTCTACAAGAATATAAGGCACATTCCATCCAACATTCTATCCATTCATCTTCTTCAGACCATTCACTCATCCACCCATTAAACTGTCTATCAACATCTATTAAACAATCTGTCTATCAACATCCATTAAACTTTAAATTAAACATTAATTAGACTATCTACATTCAACTTTTAAATTATTTACTCTGTCTCAGGCTTTAAGAGTACTCTGGCACTCTTAAGACTAGCCAGTTAAATTGATTACACCTGTGTCAACTACTCTCAGAGAGCTGTATCAGTGTCTCTCTTAACAAGAATATAAGGCACATTCCATCCAACCTTCTATCCACTCATCTTCTTCAGACCATTCACTCATCCACCCATTAAACTGTCAATCAATATCTATTAAACAATCTGCCTATCAACATCCATTAAACATTCTGTCTATCAACATTAATTAGACTATCTACATACAACTTTTAAAGTATTTACTGTGGGTCCCTCTCAAGCAGCGTTTATATGTCCTCCCTCGCTCCTCGATCCTCAATGATCTACATAAAGAAAGATAGAAGAAGGGCTAGACTATCCCATTGTTGCCGCTCCATCATTCTTTATGTAGATCAGTGAGGAGCGAGAGAGGACGCGTAAACGCTATGAGAGGCACCTTCTGTCTCAGGCTTTAAGCATACAATCTCATTAAGACTACAGATCCTGTTTCACTACTTCCTCTGTCTACAACTGTTTCAAAATAAAGGTCCTCACTGCAATTATACACTATTAAATCATTTAACCATTGAAACTACTCAACTATTGAAATGTTCAACCATTCCAACTGTCAGTTATCATCAACTATGCCTCCAGTCAACTACATGAAACCTCCATGTACCTAGCAACCAACATAGCAACCATTAAAATTAAGTGTTTATAACCGTTTCCATAGCAACCAACATGATTATACTGCAGTAACTTCTTGTTTCCTGATAGTGGCCACCATGGATACCCTAGCAACAAATGTTTCAAAATAAAAGTCCTCACTAGCAAGTTAGCTAGTTAGCATAGTTAACATTGTTAACATAGTTAGCATTTTTAGCATAACTGCAAAAAATCATCAACTAAGTTAGCTAATCAACCTGGTTAGCATTGTCAGCAAATTTAGCATTGTTAGCATAGTTAGCATTTTTAACATTACTGCTAGAAATCATCGATAAGTTAGCTAATCAACCTGGTTAGCATTGTTAGTAAAGTTAGCATTGCTAGCATAATTAGCATTTTTAGCTTAACTGTTAGAAATCATTAGCTAAGTTAGCTAATCAACATTTTAACATGAATAGAAATCATTAGTTAAGTTAGAACTGGAATGTTTCATCTTTAAACTGTCTACCTTCACAATATCAACTCTCTGTAAACTATGCAACCACCATGTTTACCCTAGCTACACCTTAGTAACCATATCTACATTATCTATCTTTTTTAGCATTTTCATGCACTGGTAATTCCTTGGAATTGCATTTCTAGTTACAGTGCATGAAAATGCACTGTACTGTTCTTCCTAGACTTCTTATTATTATATTTATTATTATTCCGCTTACCACTTTTTCTGACCGCAATTTCTCTTCAACCGTTTAACTTAGAAACTTCATTCAAACTTTGTAACGTAGATATTCTAATGGATCGGGTTGCTATGATTTTTCAACTTTGTAACTTTTGTACTTTTTGAACTATTAAATAAAAACTATTCAAAATTTCCCCATAGACTTAACATTGGCCTCTATGACATCACAATCGGGTCGTTGAGCAATTAGAATCTTATGCCAGGTGGCCAGCCCCACCTGCAGCAGCCCTCTCTCTCTCAGGCTTTAAGCATACAATCTCTCTGTGAAGACTACATATCCTGTTAACTGTTTCCTCTGTCCTCAACTGTTTCAAAATAAAAGTCCTCACTGCAATAATACACTATTAAATCATTTAACCACTGAAACTACTCAACTATTTAACTGTTCAACCATTCCAACTGTCAGTTATCATCAACTATGCCTCCAGTCAACTAAATGAATCCTCCATGTACCTAGCAACCAACATAGCAACCATTAAAATTAAGCATTTTTGACAGTTTCCATAGCAACCAACATGATTATACTACAGTAACTTCTTTATTCTTGATAGTGGGCACCATGGATACCCTAGCAACTACTGTTTCAAAATAAAAGTCCTCACTAGCAAGTTAGCATGGTTAGCACAGTTAGCATAGTTAGCATTTTTAGCATAACTGCTAAAAATGATTAGCTAAGTTAGCTAATCAACCTGGTTAGCATTGTAAGCATAGTTAGCATTGTTAGCATAGTTAGCATTTTTAGCACAACTGCTAAAATGATTAGCTAAGTTAGCTAATCAACGTGGTTAGCATTGTTAACATAGTTAGCAATGTTAGCATAGTTAGCATTACTGCTAGAAATCATCAGCTAAGTTAACTTATCAACCTGGTTAACATTGTTAGCATAGTTAACATTTTAGAATACCTGTTAGAAATTATTAGTTAAGTTAGAACAGGAATGTTTAAGCTTTAAAATGTCTACCTTAACACTATCAACTCTCTTTAAACTATGCAACCACCATGTTTACCCTAGCTACACCTTAGTAGCCATATCTACATTTTTTTGCATTTTCATGCACTGGTAATTCCTTGGAATTGCATTTCTAGTTATTATTAAACTTCTTCTTCTAACGCTCGCAATTCAGCTTCAACCGTTTAACGTAGAAACTTCATTCAAACTTTGTTGCGTAGGTCTTGCTTATGCCATATGTGCTTTATATTTTTCAACTTTGTAACTTTTATACTTTTTAAACTATTAGTTAAAAACTATCACCATTTCCCCCATAGACTTAACATTGCTCATTATGACATCACGGCAGCAATTAGAATGTTACCCCAGCTGGTCAGCCACCTGGGCACCAACTGTCAGTTTCTCTCAGGCTCCTCTCTGAAGACTACATATTCTGTTCCCCTGTATCCTCTGCGCACAACAGTATCAAAATAAGTCCTCCTAATTCCATCCAACTTTATATCCATTCATCTTCTTCAAACCATTCACTCATCCACCCATTCTAAACAGTCTGCCTATCAACAACATCAATTAGACGCTCTACATTGAACTTTTAAACAATCTACTCTGTCTCAGGCTGGCTCTCTTAAGACTAGCCAGTTAAATTGATTACACCTGTATCTGTATCCACTACTCTCAGTAGAGAGCTGTGTCTCTCCATTCTACAAGAATCAGGGATGCAAACACACATGTGGTCAAAAAAGAGAGAGCCTCGGAGCGGGGGGGGGGGGGGGGGGTATGTGTGTAGGTGTGCAGGTGTGCTTAGGTGCGCAGTTTGGGTATCGAGCATCTTGGAGGAAGGCCTATATATGGTCACTACGGTGAATGTAGGGGGGTCATGATGTTCAGTACCTTTACTCTGAGTCAAAGTTGCTGTACCATCATCATCATCTTGGCAAACTATTGCACCTTGAGCATGCAGTGTATGCCGAGAAAAGCCATTGTAGTAATGTTTGGGCACTGAAATCTTGAAAGAACACCCAGTGCAACCTTTTTTTGTTTTGTCCAAAATGATTTCAGTGAAATATTGGCACACCACTAATAATATAGACAAAACAATTACTGTCAAGTACAAACAAATGATGGGAATACTATTTTTTATATAAGCTAATGTCCAACCAGCTCCTCTATAAGACTAGCTCTTCTCAACATTGCTTTATTGTGTTCTATATTCTATACTATAGCTATTCTTTATGCAAGTCCCACACTCCTACAAGTTTTTTTTTGTCAAGGCAGGTTGCTGCACTGCCAGCTACATCTAATCCAAACATAGTAGGCCAATAAAAAAAGAGGATATAGTTGGTTGGTAATCTAAATGCAAAAAATGATAAGGGCTAAACCAAAATTATGCTAATCGCGAGTAGCCACATTGCTACAATTCAAACGATGTTGACATAAATTAACAACTACTACAATAAGGCCATGATTTCCAATACAACTACTAAACAACATAACATGACAAATTAGCCTCACTCACGTAATTGTCTTCCAATAATAGGCTAAGTAGGCATATAAAAACAATTCTAGGTTATGCTCCACGGTTGACAGATGTGCTCCTCCCGACACTTAAAAGACAAAGGCTATTTTTGGACATGTTACGGTAGACACAGAGCTGTTAGATCTGATCTTAATCCTGATTTTATTATTGATGATATCAGCAGAGTCAGCTTTTATAACCCATCCAGAGGTGTGCATGATGAACTAAACTTTATCCACATAGTAAACGGAGGACATGCGTAAAGGTGCGTAATCTGGTTATCCATAGGCAAAGTAGCCTTCTACCGTTCTCCGTCGCTGCCCTCAGTGAATTATTTGATGTCATTAGATGTTTCCCCTTGTCACATGCAATTCGATGGACAACTTCGAAGTAGAAAGAATTGTTTTCTTCTTCATTTACTGCATCTCAATTATCTACAGACCACCCCCCCCCCCCCCTAAAAAAAAACTCTTCGGATCTGCACGATTCACACAAGTCACCCGAAATTACGTGAAAAAAGCGGGAGGCGCCGAAAAGCGAGCTGTTTGCATCCCTGAAGAATATAAGGCACATTCCATCCAACATTCTATCCATTCATCTTCTTCAGACCATTCACTCATCCACCCATTAAACTGTCTATCAACATCTATTAAACAATCTGTCTAACATCCATTAAACTCTCTGTCTATCAACATTAATTAGACTATCTACATTCAACTTTTAAATTATTTACTCTGTCTCAGGCTTTAAGATACTCTTAAGACTAGCCAGTTAAATTGATTACACCTGTGTCAACTACTCTCAGAGAGCTGTATCAGTGTCTCTCTTAACAAGAATATAAGGCACATTCCATCCAACCTTCTATCCATTCATCTTCTTCAGACCATTCACTCATCCACCCATTAAACTGTCAATCAATATCTATTAAACAATCTGCCTATCAACATCCATTAAACATTCTATCTATCAACATTAATTAGACTATCTACATACAACTTTTAAAGTATTTACTGTGGGTCCCTCTCAAGCAGCGTTTATATGTCATCCCTCGATCCTCGATCCTCAATGATCTACATAAAGAAAGATAGAAGAAGGGCTAGACTATCCCATTGTTGCCGCTCCATCATTCTTTATGTAGATCAGTGAGGAGCGAGAGAGGACGCGTAAACGCTATGAGAAGCACCTTCTGTCTCAGGCTTTAAGCATACAATCTCATTAAGACTACAGATCCTGTTTCACTACTTCCTCTGTCCACAACTGTTTCAAAATAAAGGTCCTCACTGCAATAATACACTATTAAATCATTTAACCATTGAAACTACTCAACTATTGAACTGTTCAACCATTCCAACTGTCAGTTATCATCCACTATGCCTCCAGTCAACTACATGAAACCTCCATGTACCTAGCAACCAACATAGCAACCATTAAAAAGTGTTTATGACCGTTTCCATAGCAACCAACATGATTATACTGCAGTAACTTCTTGTTTCCTGATAGTGGCCACCATGGATACCCTAGCAACAAATGTTTCAAAATAAAAGTCCTCACTAGCAAGTTAGCTAGTTACCATGGTTAGCATAGTTAGCATTGTTAGCATAGTTAGCATTTTTAGCATAACTGCAAAAAATCATCAACTAAGTTAGCTAATTAACCTGGTTAGCATTGTTAGCAAATTTAGCATTGTTAGCATTTTTAGCATTACTGCTAGAAATCATCGGTTAAGTTAGCTAATCAACCTGGTTAGCATTGTTAGCATTGCTAGCATAGTAAGCATTTTTAGCGTAACTGCTAGAAATCATTAGCTAAGTTAGCTAATCAACATTTTAACATGAATAGAAATCATTAGTTAAGTTAGAACTGGAACGTTTCATCTTTAAACTGTCTACCTTCACACTATCAACTCTCTGTAAACTATGCAACCACCATGTTTACCCTAGCTACACCTTAGTAACCATATCTACATTATCTATCTATTTTTGCATTTTCATGCACTGGTAATTCCTTGGAATTGCATTTCTAGTTATTATTAAACTTCTTCTTCTAACGCTCGCAATTCAGCTTCAACCGTTTAACGTAGAAACTTCATTCAAACTTTGTTGCGTAGGTCTTGCTTATGCCATGTGTGCTTTGTATTTTTCAACTTTGTAACTTTTATACTTTTTAAACTATTAGTTAAAAACTATTACCATTTCCCCCATAGACTTAACATTGCTCATTATGACATCACGGCAGCAATTAGAATCTTATGCCAGGTGGCCGGCCACCTGGGCACCAACTGTCAGTTTCTCTGGCTTTAAGCATACAGTCTCTCAGAAGACTACACATATCCTGTTAAACTGTTTCCTCTGTCCACAACTGTTTCAAAATAAAAGTCCTCACTGCAATAATACACTATTAAATCATTTAACCATTGAAACTACTCAACTATTGAACTGTTCAACCATTCCAACTGTCAGTTATCATCCACTATGCCTCCAGTCAACTACATGAAACCTCCATGTACCTAGCAACCAACATAGCAACCATTACAAATTAAGTGTTTATGACCGATTCCATAGCAACCAACATGATTATACTACTGTAACTTCTTGTTTCCTGATAGTGGCCACCATGGATACCCTAGCAACAAATGTTTCAAAATAAAAGTCCTCACTAGCAAGTTAGCTAGTTAGCATGGTTAGCATAGTTAGCATTGTTAGCATAGTTAGCATTTTTAGCATAACTGCAAAAAATCATCAACTAAGTTAGCTAATCAACCTGGTTAGCATTGTTAGCAAATTTAGCATTGTTAGCATTTTTAGCATTACTGCTAGAAATCATCGGTTAAGTTAGCTAATCAACCTGGTTAGCATTGTTAGTAAAGTTAGCATTGCTAGCATAATTAGCATTTTTAGCGTAACTGCTAGAAATCATTAGCTAAGTTAGCTAATCAACATTTTAACATGAATAGAAATCATTAGTTAAGTTAGAACTGGAATGTTTCATCTTTAAACTGTCTACCTTCACACTATCAACTCTCTGTAAACTATGCAACCACCATGTTTACCCTAGCTACACCTTAGTAACCATATCTACATTATCTATCTATTTTTGCATTTTCATGCACTGGTAATTCCTTGGAATTGCATTTCTAGTTATCGATATTATAGTCTTCAGTCACTTTTTGTGCGTTCAATTCAGCTTCAACCGTTCGACGTAGAAACTTCATTCAAACTGCGCTGCGTAGGTCTTACTTAGGTGACTTCAGCTATGTAATTTTCAACTTTGAAAACTTTATCGTTTCATTTATATGAATTTTTTAAAACATTTTTTCTCCCATAGACTTAACATTGGATTATGACATCACAATGAAGTCGTTAAGCAATTAGAATCTTAAGCCAGGT
The DNA here is from genome assembly GCF_963854185.1 of Sardina pilchardus. NCBI lineage: Eukaryota > Metazoa > Chordata > Actinopteri > Clupeiformes > Clupeidae > Sardina > Sardina pilchardus. The sequence continues at coordinate 32,593,431 of NC_084994.1, read as the reverse complement.
GTTCAAAGCCACCTGGCAGCAACTCTCTGTCTCAGGCTTTCTGGCTCTCTTAAGACAGCATATCCTGTTCAACTGTTTCCTCTGCCCACAACTATTTCAAAATAAAAGTCCTCATCATTTTTGCATTTTCATGCACTCGTAATTTCCTTGGAATTACATCTCTAGTGATTATTTGTTATTTCATTTCTTATAATTTATTAGTCGGCTGTTCTACGTGACAGAACAACTCTATATCTGTTAGTGATGTCACACATCAAACAATGCTGTAGAAACGCGAAAAATTACTTTGATATGAGTAGGCCAGAGCCATATAAAGAGAGAGTTGCGACAACCCGGGTACAGAAAATTCGGTTTGTGACGTGGTTCGTGTAACTTCAAGTAGTTCAAATCCTATTCAAATAGTTCCCGGAAGCGATTTTGACTGTTCGTTAGAATCTTAAAATAACCGTCTTTTACTGTCTGTTAACGAGTGTTCGATCCTAACTTCCGGGAACTATTGTTGAGAAAATATGGAACATTAGCGTCAATGGAGTTGTCGCAACTCTCTCTTTATATGGCTCTGGAGTAGGCTATCATGTGATTTCCTGTGAATGATGACGTGTAGCCTATTGCACGATGGAAATAATTTGAAGGAATCTAGCAGCAGTCTTGTAAATAGTGACCCACAGTCTTTGCAAAATCCTAATCTGAGACTAGACTGTGACTAAAAACTCAATGAATTGTCTTTAGATGTGAGAGGGTCTGAGACTGTAGTTTTTCAAAAATCTTTTCCAAATCTTTGCAAAGTCTGGCAATGTAAGGTAGGCTTAAGAGATGTAGATAGGACAACGGTTACATGCGAGAACTGATTGCTGCTCTGTCTTTTGTTTCTCATCAGGTGGCGTTGGCCCTTCCACAAAGTTTGCAAAGGACAAACCCAGCCAAGCCAGGCTCCTAGGAACTCATCAAAGGATTGCAAAGGAAGAAAACGCTGGAACCAGGACAAATGGAGAGGACCTTTTCAAGAATTATCATCTACAGTACACCTACATGTATAGCCATAAGGATTTCAGAGTGGTGAAGAATCCAGAACATACATGAACTGAACTGATCATAACCAACACGTGGTTGCAAGATTGGGTTGACAAACACATTTCGCAATAGACTGAAGAATAGACTTTTGGGGAGAATGAATAAAATATCACTAGCATCACATTAAAATATTCTTTCTCAGTTTAGCTAGATAAACGTTACAAGTTTGTTGTTTTGGTTTAATTTTATTTGGACAGTTACCTGAGGAGGGTCTAAACACCCAAGTCAGCTCTGCTGTTGAAGACTAGGATTAGGTTTTATTTTTGGTTTTGAATAACTGAGATAACAGAAGATGTTGATGTTTGTTTTGCTTATTATTCACCTAATCATCCCTTAAGAAAGAAGTTTATAATAATAATAAAGTCTGTGAGTGAGCCCTCCATGATAAATTAACATAAACAGGAAATAATGAAATATGTTGGATATGCCAAGAAAAATCTTTTCAAGTGCGAGTGTTTCTGTATTAAGTGTTTCCCTATAGAACTTGTCAGGATTCTCTATGCGTTCTATTGACTATGTACCAGCCCTAAATGTTTATCAACAGTGACATGGTCCCATGCCAAGAGGAACTTCTAAAGATTCAGAGAAATACTAGATATTACATGTAAGAAAGAGGAAAATGATAAAACTATAAAATATACACATAATGTATTGATGCGGTAAAATGGAGCTTCATAGCTCCACAGGGGGGAATATGTGGGATAAATTTTATATGTGTCCCATTGTATTAACCATTTACTATAGCTTACATATATAATTAACTCTAGTTGCCATCCTGACCTTAGGAATGTGGAGGTGACCCCATGGTGAACCCATGGCACACAAACACAAACATGGTTGAGGAGTTCTTGTAAACATTCTTATCTCTGTTAATCACCAGGTGGTTGAAGACTCACTAAAGTGTGTCTAGTGATTTTCCATGTGTGTGTGTGTTAAGGGTATAAGAACAGGCTTCGCCCACAGATGTGTGGGTTTGTTACTTTGACTTTCATGTGAGTAACATGCTCCCGGTATCGTGAATAAAACTGCAGTCTCACACCAGTTGTCTTGGAATAATTTTGACCACACTCTGATAACTCACAACCTGCTCATGATCTGGAATGCAGAGTTTCCACCTTCAGTCATGCAGGAGGCCCACATTTATCATAGCAACAGATTCTGTTCCAGACTCACTTTCAGCCTCGCACTCATATTTGCCATTTGGCCGTTGAGATGTAGTGAGGAAATGTGGCATAGTGAGGTTAATCTGGTGTAGATCTGCATCCATGTGTCCTTATCTACAAGCCATGGATCATAGTAGCCTAAAGGTTCATATCAAACAGATCATATTGACCAATCAGTAACGCTGACTGAATTACGCTTACTTGAGCCTCTCCTCCACTCTTCTAAATCACCTTTCTGTCAATTTATTCCAGTGTCTAGAACATACTTACCATAACATATTTTCTTACAGTCTATTCTAACAGTAGCAATGCATCCCCTTACCTCGCTGTAGCCAAGGCGATTCTACATCCTCAGTCTCCTATTATACTACCACCAATCTGGTCAACAGAGAAGATGCTCACTCTTGCCTACACTTAGTCACTACATCTCATATCATTACACAGTCCTCCCCATCCAGATAACTCTCCATCACAGATGCTTTTCCCACCGGTCTCAGGCTAAGTTGAGCAGATACGCACTATTCAGCCTTTACTTCTAGTCATGAGCACAAACGTACCCCTAGCAATGGAAATCATATGCTTGGTCATTAGTCCTTGGACGCCTACTAATCTACATCCACCCAAGATTAGTCTAATGCAAGATATCCGACTAGTTTAACAGGTTTCCAATTCCTGTTTACTTCCCCTCTGCTAGTGGCCTGTGATGAAAGCGATCTTGAGGTCTTAGTCTGAACAGTTGGCGACAGGTGCGTCTAGATTTCTAGGCTAGGCGACAAGCCTACTATATATTTCTTTTCTCAACCCAGGGAAGCAGTTATTGGACATCACTCGCATGTGATCTTCACTAGTGGCATCCCAGGACCATGGCCAGCTACCAAGCCATACTCACTATTCTCAAACTGTTCACAAGCCTCATATGTGTGTGTGTAAGTCTGGGGGATTGCCTTTTACTTGCAGTACTTAAAGGGCCACATCATGCCCAGTTTAATATGTGGAAGGGAATCATCTGGAAACGTCACAGAATATTCAGTCTCCACAAAGAAAGCTCTCCAACACAGGACACAAATGGATGAACAGCTCCACTAGAAGGACATCTAAGATGTAACACATCTCACCTCAACGTCTCTAGTTTACAGATGGGATCATTCAGTCTGTCTGTGAGCTCTCTGACACCTGAGTCTCCTGGGTGATTGTAGTTCAGATCCAGCTGTTTCAGGTAGGAGGGGTTTGATTTGAGGGCAGAGGACAAGAGAGAACAGCCCTCATGTGTGATGAGACAACCAGACAGTCTGAAACAAGAGATGCTCTTTCTTAATTATAAATGAAGGAAAATGCATTGAAGGTGTACAAAGTAACCATTTGTATATTCAGTCAATTTTGACTGACACTCCCTAAATGTCGCCATTTGGCATTATAAGTCCAAATCACAAAAAATATTCACAGATGTCCAATTTGACATCACACACAGGCACACTGGTGTTTCTTACTATGTGGTGGGTAAAACACTATATTACATAACATTCCTAATTACTGACCTCAGTGTCTCCAGCTTGCATTGTGGATTTCTTAGTCCCACACAGAGCAGCTCCACTCCTTGATCCTTCAGGTCATTGTCACTCATGTCCAGTTCTCTCAGATGGGAAGGTGCACTTCGCAGCACGGATGCCATCATTTCACAGCTTGCTTTAGAGAGGTGGCACAGATTGAGCCTGTTTCAAAGGAGAGTGGAAGGTCAGTCTTTGAACACTGGACATTTTCAGGCCATCCTTTAGCACCATGAGGTCACTGTATCTCATGAGGATGGACACAGACACAGATGTGTGTAGCACTCACATTATGTACACAGCAGGGACATGGACTGGAGAAACACTACATTACACACTCTACAGCCATGTAAACAACTTGTTGTTGTCTTGTAGTGTCATGTGGGCAGCAGGGGTGATTCATGTTCCTAAGGTTAACTTAACTTAAGGCAAATAATTGTTCTCTTCCTGACTAATCAGAGAAGTCTAAATGTATCTAATTGACTTTTGCATTCTCTTTTCCACTATTCTGAAATGCTTGCATCAAGGTCAAGGTTCCTTTATTAGGTCTCCCAAGGGAGAAATGTGTTTTGGATAAGGGGTAAGCTGCCACAGCCACAATACACAACACACCACAGGACATAGCACATATGCTATACATAGAGTAAATAAATATATAAAATACAAAAAGGGCACACATTCACATTGATCGGTCATGCTATAAATGACACTCACATCATGTTAAAAGGCCAATAAATAGCCCATAAATAGCACTCTCTCCCACCCAGTCCCATTAAGCACAGTCCCAAAGTAGACACTCACTCTCTCTCTCTCTGTACTCTCCAGTCACACACAGCACATCCATACACCACAGCCTCAGCACATCTCCACTCAGTTCAGCCCCCATACACAGCCCCCTACTCAGCACTTAGTATTGGTTTTGGGCCTTCCTACTGTTCTGCCCACGTTGCCCATTCATCATGTTGACTGACAGGGGGACAGAGGAATGTTTGTAGTGACTGTGCTAAACAGAAAGGGACCCTGTACCTCCTTCCTGTGTTCATGAGCTCATATTCTTGGTACAGCACATGGGAGGGGTCAGATAGAATTCTGTCAGCCTGCTGTAGAGTGGACTGCTCAGATAAGTCTTGGAGAGTGAGGGGAGCAGGGACTCCATCATTTGTCCAGCTGTTGTGTTGGTAATGTGACCACATTACCTAGTTGGGCCTTGACCTTAACTGTCAGATGTCCAAACCAGCTGGTGATGCCATAGTGCAAGATGGACTCTATGGTGGCTCTATACCAAATTAACATGATGCTCTCACAAACCCCAAAGACTCTCAGTCTCCGCAGGAAATGGAGACGCTGGTGCATTTTTGTCTAAATATTTGCGTAAGACGTAACCTGTCTGATGTTACTGCCATATATGGATATTTTCAATAAACATAATTTCATATGGAATGAATGAATGAAAGGTGAGTGAAATGTCTGGCACAGTTTTCAGTATGTGTGCTCCCATCCGTTTCTACATACAACAACGAGTACATGTAATAATGGAGGACAGGAGTGAAGTTATCAGCATGAGTGAGTTCAAACGGTAAAATGAAGATGAAAGCTCATAGCGGCCGCCATTAGGACGCGCCTATGAGCTGCCACATCACACTGGGAATCTATAGAGAGCTGAAAGAGTGGATGCCAGGCCGGTGGGAGTTCCTCTGCAAATGTTTTAATATGAAAAGCAGACATGCCATCTGGCCCTGTTGCCTTGTTAAAGCATATAGTTTTAAATACCCTGGTAATCACCTCTGGATCTACTGTTATTCTGTTAATATCAACATGACAATGCACTTGATCTTAAACTGCATCCTGCAGGTCAGTAGCCTAGAAATCTAGACGCCCCTAGCGGCAGCAAATGTAATTTGGCTGGCGGGGCAGTCTAGGCACGATCCATAGAGCCAGGGAGCTGAGAACCCGAAGCACCAGCGGGCCAATCACAGCGTGTATACTGTAGAGTCGGTGGGTGGGCTTAACATAATGGTGACTGACATGCGACCAGAAGTTGCGACGGTTACGCATCCTGTTATTTGAAAACAAGAAGATGATTCGTTTAGCGTTATCCTATTGCGTGGAGAGGGAAGGTTACGCATCCTGCTACTTGAAAACAAGAAGATGATTCGTTTCGCGTTATCCTATCGCGGGGAGGGAATTTGAAAGACAACTGTTTATCCCACCCCTCCGATTGAGCCCTGTCTACGGTGTGTCCAGACCCTACATCTTGATGTGGGTCTGGCTCGTCAAGCTAGCAGGTCAGAGCTGGGAAGTCCCTTTCAGCACAGATGCCATCATGTCACAGCTTGTTTTCAAAAGCTGGCACTGACTCTGTCTGTTTTAACACATACTGCAGCTGATGATTTATTCTAAAAAAAATACAGATAGGCGGCCAACAGTGCCACAATATGTGTGCACATACACACCTTAATGTTGTCAGCTTAGAGTGAGGGCTATTGAGTCCTGTACAGAGAAGCTGAACTCCAGACTCCTTCAGGTCATTGTAACTCAGGTCCAGTTCCTTTAGGGAGATGGAGGACTGCAAAGCAGAGGCTACAGCCTTACAGGTTACCTCTGTTAACTCACAACCAGCAAGTCTGCAGAGAGTGAGAGGGCAAGAGACAGATGTCAGAAAACAGAATGGTGGCATGCATACATTCATATTCTTACCATTATTATCAAAAGTTTTTAGCTAAAATCTTATTAACATTATTTAACAGACATTGACACATTATAATACAAATAAATAGGGAAAGGAATAGAGGACATTGAGTGAAATAATAGTTTCTACTTGTAAGAATGGGGTTGTGATTGAAATTAGCTTTCATCACAGAATCCCCTTCCTGCAGCAATTACAGACATTGTAGCCTGACCGCTTCATCTCTAAATGAGTCTTGTTGCAATGTGTTGGGTCACTGCCTAGTTTTATGATGAATATTAAAGCAGTAATATCACTTTGAGAAAAACAGTGTGCAAAATGAGATAATACAGCTTAGGTCTTGTACAGCTTCCCTGCAAATGGACTCCCACTAGTCATCCCAACCTCAGTGTCCAGCTCCCTGTGTGGATGTAGAGCTCTATGTGCATGGACACACCTAGCCCGGTCATACCAAACCCTCGTACTAATATCGTACAGAGGGTCTGGACCTAACTGTACTCCATTCAGAATCGATTTCAGGCAGGAGGCATGAACTCTGTTGAAGTTTGAATCGATTGGGCCTGATTTTACCCAATCGCTACGTTTGGTCGTGACAGCTATAGAGACTACAATGCGCATATACTCGACGTCATCGTTAACACCCCCCTCCCCCGATCCCCCCCGTTCGCTGATTGGTCCGGATGGAATGCATCCTGGGAAATCGAGTTCAATGGGATTAGACCCAGACGTAATGGTGAAGGGAAATGAAAATCGAGCGGAAGCTTACGGAGGGCTATGCCAGGCTAGGACACACCAGCAGGGAGCACTGAACTGATCTGGGGTCAACTTCCTCTCAAACCAGGCACAGCAATCAGTAGCCTGACGACGTCATACTCAATTCTTGTCAGAATATGAGTCTGAAACTGCTCCATTCAGCTGCGATTATGGGGTGTGATTCAACTGATACAGGGCGGAGGGGTTAGCTCTGCACTCATTGGATAGCCCAAACCAAACAGAACAAGTTATTGGCTGTCAGTATCTGCGAAATCTAAAGGCCTAATCGGACGGGATTAGTTTTATGGGGGGACGTAGAGTAATGCAGGTTTACCATACATAGATTTCTCGAAAACATGCGCACGCACGCAAGGGGCAGAAAGCACCATGAACAGCATTAAGCAGCTGCTCTCCGTGAAAAGATTAAAATGAATTTTAGTGCCGAAAACAGCACTATTCAAAATGACGATGGTTAGAGAATGTTCAGGAATGTAAAGTAATGCATATATTTGCCAGAAACCACCAAAACCGGCAAAAAGACGATATTTTATAAATAATGAAAACGAACGACAAACTCTGAAATAAGCTCATAAATGAGATGTTATCATCAATTAGACAACAGTGGCATACAAAAAATGCCGATTATAGCGTACAGCAGCTGGTTATTAGGTTAACTTTATAACGTTAAGACCGGCCATTCGGCGTCTTCTGCCCCGTGGGTGCGCGCGCATCTAGTTTTGTTAGTAAACAGGAAATCTGTGTATGACCTCTGTAATATAAATGTCCAATTCGGACGGGACTAGACATCTCTGTCATTTTTTTTTTTTTTTTTTTTTTTTTTTTTTAAATTATTACTTTACCTGATGTCACCCCATAAAACTAATCCCGTCCGAATAGGCCTTTAGTTTTATGGGGTGACGTCAGGTAAAGTAATAATTACCAGGTAATGTAGTCCCGTCCGGACGCACCATGTCAGTAAACATAACGGAGAATGTCGGTGACATTTACAGACACTTTTACCTTCCGTAAAACGGTCCGGAGAAATTACCTTAGGTAATATTAATCCCGTGCGAACGCGACCCTCTGTAAAGATGTCTGTAATATTTCGTCACATCCTGATTTGAAAACAATTCCACCATAGTCTGAATGAAACATAACATGCTGTGCAGCTCCTAATAGGGCGTTAGCTAGTTTGCCTAATAGCTTGATATTGTTAGCCATTTCAAACTACTTATGGCATAACATAAAGCTAACGTTTGCTAGTTTAACCAACTTGTGTAGTCTTTCAAATCTGAATGCCGCACGTACCTGACGCAAAATATCACGTGCACGGCGACGAAGATGTGACGGCAGAACGTAAACATAGTTACTCCTCCCATGTCAGGTAAAATGACAGAGATGTCTAGTCCCGTCCGAATTGGACATTTATATTACAGAGGTCATATGATAAACCTACGTCCCCCCATAAAACTAATCCCGTCCGAATAGGCCTTAAGACAACGAGATATGTAGCAGGGTAGGCTATATGGAAAACATCCTCCCTCGTTTTTAAAAATAATTCCGTCAAACGGTATGCAATGAACAGCTGGGGAAGTGTGTCGTTAACCCAACGAGCAAACAGGAACAACATCACCCAAACATGCTGTTTTAACTTGGTGAAAGTGAAACTGAAGTTCTAAGTGTTCAGGAATGGTTGTGTGAATCCGTGATAAAACCTCCGTTTCAATAGCTAACATAAACGAAAGGCCAAACTGCATGAACAAATTATGCATTCATAGCCATAGCGTTTCTGTTGCAATCAAAATCAACCTAAGCCAACACGGTCTCACACCCAACTCGTCGAGCGAGGATGCATGCAGCCGTGAACGTCACTGCTGTTCATCTGTCAATCATCACGTAAAGCCCGCCCTGACAATGTGATTGGTCCGAACAGATCTGTATCTCGAATAGTAGCAGCTGAACGGTAGCCTGACTCTCGCCAGACCCTTGTAGTTCCGCCATGCTCCATCAGAGGCGTTTCGCTGAGCTCCACACAAGGGTCTGGACGCGAGGGCAATCCAAACCCCTGCCAGTGATTCAAAAAATGAGCAACCAATCAGGAGCGCCGAAGCGAGTGTTTGATTCAAATAACAATGGCGGCACGCCGCGAGGAGTCTTGTGCTGACATTGAGCATGAGTCTCTCCTACTCAAGCGAGTAGGACGCATTTCTTGCTGCTCCTGCTTTACTATCCCTTTAGCAATTTTCACTCTTTTTCTTTCTTTTATTTCATTTACAAGCTAGGTTAGCAAAGACGGTGAAACTTTAATAGTTAGTTTTTTACTTTACATGAACGGCAAGTCACCTTGAAGTTGGATTAAACAACATGCACTCCTCCAGCCCGAGACGCAGGAGATCATGTAGTAAATGTACTGAACTAGAACAGAGGATTTCTGCTTTGGAATCAAAGATTGGTGCCCTTTCATCAAAGACGGATGAACTACGAGAGACATCTCATGAAGTGAGTACAGTGACAACTGGAAATGCAGAGAATGTAACTCAACAATCTACCAATAGCATTGAATGCATCGACCTCACAAAGCAAAATGAGAGTTCTGAGCCTTGGCGCAGGCAAGGTGCCAGGCCAAAAAGCAAAAAACGTAATACAAGAACTGTACGTACCTCAACACCAGTAAACTCAGATGTTAATTCCAGGCCTCGGATCAGAAACAGAGATAGATCAGCAAACTATAGGGCTTGTGGTCCTAGGGGTGACCCAGAGCCCCTAAAACTATGGAACAGATTTGAATGCCTCCAGGACGTGAGAGAGGTTTTTCCCAGGGAAAAAACTCAAAACAGGCAGCGAGCAAACCACAATAATAGAAAGACGGGCACAGACAAGAAGCAGCACTCGGCACCTGTTCATCCCACAACCCTCATTCTAGGCGACTCTACAGTGAGACTTCTAAATGGGGAAAGGATGATTGTATGTTGTTTCCCAAATGTTTCAGTGTCTGACACAAAAAACAAACTTGCAGAACTGGTGTCAAAATATACAACTATCAAGCGCATCATTGTGCATGTTGGAGCAAATGACATTTACAAAGAACAACTGTATATCCAACAAGATTTCAAGGAACTTTTCTCTGCTCTATTTGAGCTTGGATTACAAACTTTCATCAGTGGTCCACTCCCAGCAGAGGGAAGCTTTGTTTTTACGAGACTGTTTAGTTTAAACACCTGGCTTGCAAAAACATGCTTTTCAGTTGGGATGAATTTTATTGACAATTTCAACCTTTTCTGGAATCGCAGGGAATATTTCAGACCAAAAAGCACAGAGCTGAGTTGGACTGGGGCCAAGATCTTAACTCAGAACTATCACCTCTCTCTCTTGCACCCAACATTTTCTCTGCCAACCTTGAGCCAAGCCTCTGATAAGCGCTCAGTAGCCACACAGACGGAACAAGCTGAGGACATCAACATGCAGACCTTGGAGAAACATAAACAACCAGAACAACAATGCCCAGCCACGTCCACTGGACATGATAAGACGGGTGCTGCTATAATGATTCATAGTAAATCACTGGCGTCAAACTCTGCGAAATCTCAGCAAACAAATGGATGTCATGAACAGGAGAAGATAGCACCTATCAAAGCTGTTGGAAGGCTATCAGAAAGGAAGGGTCATGTACCAGTGTCCCTCCCCACCTCCGTTGACTCCTTGCCACCACAAAGCCATAACAACATGGAACACACTACTGGAATACTTGCTAAAAGCGATGCAACAAACCCCCCAGGACCCCATCTGGCAGATGGAGACTCTGGACTTTTATTCCTTGATTTCCCATCACTACACACACCCAATAACCACCCCACCCAATCCAACTACCCAGGCCACCCAAACCCACCTAATATCCCATCCCAATCCCTTCCTCATCATTCCACCACCCAAACAAACTCCACAGGATCCCCCACATACCCGTCACCATCCCCACTCAAGCACATGATGTTCCCTGCAACAATGGAGAGACTGCTACCAGCAGCCAGGCAGATTTTCAACAGCCCAAGACCTTCAGCACTGAAGCGCAGTGCACCTCCACGCCCTCCCCCTCCGCATGCAAAAGGATCACCTGAGCAGCAACAACTTCATGAGAGTATTGTATGATATTCTGTGGGTCCCTGCAATAGAAATGGTAGTGACAGTAGTTTTGAGAACATGCCGGGACCCAGTAAGCCTATGTCATTTTCTATTCCTGTTCTGACAAGTAATAGAAGACTAGCACATCGAGCCTACAGGGTAAACCAGTCAAATCTCCTACTTGTACCACTACAGCCTCAGATTTCCCCAGTGGATCATAGCTCCCCAACTCTTACAGCAAAATTAGCTCTCCTAAACATCAGATCTCTTTCAAACAAATCATTCTTAATTAATGATCTTATTTGCACATACAACCTTGATTTTTTACTCTTAACTGAGACATGGTTAGACCAAGCAAACAGTGCTGCTACCCTCATCGAATCTGCTCCACCAAATTTCAGTTTTTTGAGTGCTACCAGAGCAAATAAAAGAGGAGGGGGGATAGCTACAATTTTCAAGGCATCTTTTCAGTGCAATCAGTCATCATTTGGTGAATTTACTTCATTTGAATATCTGTGTGCAAGCATTAAGTCTTCTCCTCAGATTTTATTACTGACTATTTACAGGCCTCCAAAACATTCAGCTAAAGTCTTTCTTGAAGAGTTTGGTGAACTGCTATCAGTCATTTGCATAGAGTTTGACTGTCTTATTATATCAGGGGATCTAAACCTACATGTGGATAATCCTGAAAACAACTATGCCAAGGAATTCATTGCACTAATCGACACTTTCTCCCTAACACAGCATATACAGGAGCCAACACACTCTCAAGGCCATACACTCGACCTCGTTATCACAAAGGGTCTCAATGTCTCCACAGCTGTTAAAGACCTGGCGTTATCTGATCATTTCTGCGTGTTCTTTGATGTGTCTATGTCCCCACACAGTCAGAACAGATCTATGTTGGTAAAAAGGAGAATCATAAATGATAAGACAAGTGTTCTTTTTGAGCAAGCACTCTCACAGACATCAAGCAATTTGTCAGACTCAGTAGAAGACTTATTGGATCACTTTAATGCAAAAATGGCAAACATTATGGATGACATTGCTCCCTTAAAATCCAAGAAAATTAAGGACAAACAGAAAGCACCATGGAAGCAAAATCCAGCGGTTAAACTCCTAAAAAGAGAGTGTAGGAAGACTGAAAGAAAATGGCGTAAATACAAACTTCAGATCCACTATGACATCCATAAAGACATGCTCCGCACATATAACTCTGAAATATGCAAAGCAAGACAGTCTTTCTTTTCTAACATCATCAGTAGGAGTTCAAATAACACTCGCGTTTTATTTTCCACTGTCGAAAAGTTAACAAATCCTCCCTCACAATTAGCGCCCGAACTTCTCTCAACTAATAAATGCAATGAGTTTTCATCTTTTTTTAAAGGTAAAATTGACAAAATCCGACTCAAAATATCTGCTACATTACAATTTCAACACCTGGAACTTCCAGCTACAAATAGAGGGAAGCTTAACTTGATGTCAGAGTTCAACTTGATAGACCATGAAACACTTGAAAAAACAGTACAGAATCTCAGCTCCTCCACATGTGGCTTAGACACTCTGCCTACAAATTTCTTCAAAACTGTTTTTCACCTTATAGCCTCAGATGTCCTTCACATTGTAAATACATCACTGCTGTCTGGCACTTTTCCTAAGTCATTAAAAACAGCTGTTGTAAAGCCACTGCTCAAGAAGAATAATCTGGATGCCTCCATGTTAAACAATTACAGGCCCATATCCAATCTACCTTTTATTGGCAAAATTATTGAAAAAGTAGTCTTTAATCAACTAACCACCTTCCTAACATCAAATGGGTATTTTGATTACTTTCAGTCTGGTTTTCGGGCAAATCACAGCACTGAAACAGCTCTCATTAAGGTTTTCAATGACATACGTCTCAACACAGATTCTGGTAAAACATCAGTCCTAGTGCTACTGGACCTTAGCGCAGCATTTGACACTGTTGATCACAATATTTTACTACACAGACTAGAACACTGGGTTGGAATTACAGGCATAGTTCTAAACTGGCTCAAATCATATCTACAAGAAAGGAGCTTCTTTGTTGCCATCGGCAACTGTACCTCAACACCAACATCCTTGACCTGTGGTGTTCCCCAGGGGTCGATCTTGGGGCCACTATTATTCAACCTCTACATGCTCCCACTTGGACAAATCATCCAAAATAATTTGATTTCATATCATAGCTATGCAGATGACACACAAATTTACTTAGCTCTGTCACCAAAAGACTATGGTCCCCTTGAATCTCTATGTCAGTGTATAGAACAAATCAACACTTGGATGGCTCAAAATTTTCTTCAGCTGAACAAAGAAAAAACTGAAGCAATTATATTTGGTAAAAAGGAGGAAAGAATTAAGGTTGCCACTCTCCTTGAAACAAAAGGATTGAAAGCAAAGGATACTGTTAAAAATCTCGGTGTATTAATCGACAGTGATCTAAATTTCAACAGTCACATGAAAATGATAACTAAATCAGCTTTTTATCACCTCAAAAATATTGCCAAACTGAGAGGGCTAATGTCAAAACATGACTTAGAAAAACTCATTCATGCATTTATCTCCAGCAGGGTTGATTACTGCAATGGGCTCTTCACAGGCCTTCCTAAAAAGACTATCAAACAGCTGCAGATGATTCAAAATGCAGCAGCTAGGGTTCTCACAAAAACAAAAAGAACTGAGCACATTACTCCAATTCTTAAATCTCTGCACTGGCTTCCAGTATGTCACAGAGTTGACTTTAAAGCACTACTAATTGTTTATAAATCAGTAAATGGAGCAGGACCTAAATACCTATCAGACATGTTTCAGCAGTACACACCTTCTCGTCCTCTGAGGTCTCAGGAGAAAAACCTCTTAGTAACACCTGCTGTTAGAACTAAACATGGTGAAGCAGCTTTTAGCTGCTATGCGGCTCAGCTTTGGAACCGACTTTCTGATGACATTAAAAAGGCCCCAACTGCAGCCTGTTTTAAATCTAGACTTAAGACCAAATTGTTCTCAGATGCTTTCTGCTAACTGTCTCTTAATTATTCCATCTGGAGTCTTTTATGTTAATTATTCCTTATTGATTTGATCTTGATTTATGCTTTGTTTTTATTTTCTATTATTATCTTTTTATTATTATTATTATTATTATTATTATTACTACTATTACTCTTTGCCCATCTATGCTTTTATCTGCTATAATTACTGTTTGGTTTTTGTTTATGTAAAGCACATTGAATGACCTCTGTGTATGAAATGTGCTATATAAATAAACTTGACTTGACTTGACTTGACTTGATTGATTCTGCTATTTCAACCGTTTTGTCGAATCTACTGTATCGAGTATTCATTCTTTAAAAGATTAACAGAGAATAGTTTTGAAGACATTTATTGGTGGCAAGGATGTTTTTACTCTTCTTCCGACCGAGTTTGGCAAGAGCTTGAAGAAGCCTAGCACGTCATTCAAGATAACAGGCAAGTGGTTTATCAAATCACATGCGAGGATGTTTTACAAGGACCCGCCTTCAGAAATACATCTCCTATCGCGAAGTCCCAGATCCTTGTGTGAAGCAGACAGCGAACTATAGGATCTGGCGAAAGTCAGGTTAGCTGAAAGGAGCAGTGCCAGACCGAAGTTCCCTGCAGAAAAAGGATGTAGGCGGGGCTAAACTTCGGTCTGGCATCCAGGCTAAACAATCAGAGCAAATGTTTCTCAAAATGCTTCTATGCTTCTAAGTCTGAATGTCAAAATTATTTGAAAGTTTGAATGTGTAGATAAGACCTCTGTGAAGTCTTTCAGAGTTTTACTGACCTCAGTTTCTCCAGGTGGCAGTTTGGGTTTCTAAGACCAGAGAGCAGCTTCTCTGTTGATGTTTGCAGATCACAACCAGTCATGTCCAACTCACTCAGTTGAGAAATATAGGAAAGAACTGAGACCACAACCTCACGGGAGCTGAGTCCACGGCTGATGAGTCTGTGGTGAGAGAGGAAAACACTTTAAGCAACAGGTCCTCTATACTCCTTACACTCCAAACATGAAAAGACAGAAAACAAGATGTGCACTGTGCAAAATACAGACCTCACTTTACAGACGTGATTCAGTGGTTGATGGAGCAGTTGTCCTCCACAGTCCTGAAGCTCACTGTCACTGATGTCCAGCTCTCTTAGGTGGGAGTTTGCCCACTGAAGAGTCAAGGCCAGAAATCTTCCTCTCAGTTTACAGCCAACAAGTCTGTAAGAACACAAACCATGTAACAGAGAATCACAAATAGTGAAATCAGAGAGGCATGACGAGTGATGTTTTCAGTGTCTAGTTAATACACTCTACGGTTGACAGGGCTTTATACAGGGAGTATTATACTAGACAGGTCTGGGACCAGTTCATTCACACCAACATGGACATTAAAAACCCAGTGCTTCTCAAACTCATGCCTTGAGTCTAGCATCTCAGAACAGTGACAGTATAATCTACTGTATGTCCAAAGTGTGGAGTTGGTGCAGGTGCAGGAAGAAAGCTCTCTGCATTATAAGAGACTCCTCTCACCCGGCACATGGACTGTTTGTTCTCTTGCCGTCTGGCAGGACACATTGCTTCAGAAAAACAACAACAGTCAGAAGCTGCCAAAGCTTCATTCCACAGGCCATACAATTGTTAAACTCTTTGTAACTGACACACAAGTTGTATAAGTGGGTACGGATTTAAAACGATTCGGTGTATTCATTTATTATGCTCATTATTCTGTATATTCTTAAGCATCTGAACTTAAGAACTTGATTGTAATTTGTTAGCTTTACACTTATCTTTTTTGAATTGTCACTTTTAAAACAGCTTTTTTTTTAAACTTTATTTTCTAACTGATTACAAATGTACACTGTAGATGTTTTACAAATATGGCTAGAATGACAAATAAAGTTAAACTTGAATGTGTACTGTAGATAAGGCCTCTGTGAACTGTCTTTCAGATTATACTGACCTCAGTTTCTCCAGTCGACAGTTTGGGTTTCTAAGACCAGAGAGCTGCTTCTCGTCTGATGTGTGCAGATCACAGCCACTCATGTCCAACTCACTCAGTTGAGAATAATATGACTGCAGAACTGAGACGACAACATTAGACGAGCTGTCTTTGAGTCTACAGCTGATGAGTCTACAGTGAGAAAGGAAACCAGTATAAGCAACATGTCCTCTGTACTTCTTACATTCCCAAATATAAAATGCCAATGAATAAAAGATAAACAGTTTTTAGATCCAACAGAATGCACCAGTCTGTGTGCACTGTGCAAAATACAGACCTCAATTTACAGTCTTGATTCAGTGGTTGATGGAGCAGTTCTCCTCTACAGTCCTGAAGCTTACTGTCACTGATGTCCAGCTCTCTTAGGTGGGAGTTTGCCCACTGAAGTGTCATGGCCAGAAATTGTCCTTTTAGCTTACAGCCAACAAGTCTGTAAGAACATACATCATGTAACAGAATAGATACAGTAAGACCTCTGTGCTTTCAGGATATCACTGACCTCAGAATCTCAAGTTTGCAGTTTGGACTAGTGTAGAGCAGAGAGCAGTTTTTCTCCTGACCTCTGCAGGTCATTCTGACTCAGGTCCAGCTCAATTGTAATTTTAAATTATGATCAGACTGCTGCCCACATTACAAGTATTAATTGAAGACCAAACATGTATGTATTATTATTCACAACATACAGTTATTAAAGAGAAAATTATGCCATATCAACCTAAATGTTCCACTGTGTGGATTCTGTGCTCTATATACTATCCTTTACAAATAATGAAATTAGAAAAGATATATCAATCTGGTAAACATAGCCTGTGTTTGGCAGTATGTGTATGTCATTAGTCTACAATATTACTAACCTCAGTGTCTCCAGTTTGCAGTTTGGACTCTGTAGAGCAGAGAGCAGCTTTTCTCCTGACTCCTGCAGGTCATTCTGACTCAGGTCCAGCTCTCTTAAGGGGGAGTTTGCAGACTGCAGAGCGGAGGCCACGATATCCCAGGACTTCTCTGTTAGCTTACAGCCAGCAAGTCTGCAAGAGGGATAAGACCCCCAAACATACAAAGATTACAGTAGAGAATGAAACCCAAGTACAATTACAGTTATTACTGTATAGTGTCTAACCACAGACACTAAATTATAAAGGCTGATCAGTGTTACTATAACAGAGGTGCAAGTACATCCTGTGCATTGAATTAAGAGTTTGACCAGATATCTGCTGGTGCCGAGATGGAGTATTATCATGATGGAAATGTAATTACAGAGGAAAGCTTGTGTATCCGTCAATTAAATAATACTCTAATCTACATCTATCTGATGCTACCCTGGCCTAAGTGCTGCT
Organism: Sardina pilchardus; assembly: GCF_963854185.1. Taxonomy (NCBI): domain Eukaryota; kingdom Metazoa; phylum Chordata; class Actinopteri; order Clupeiformes; family Clupeidae; genus Sardina; species Sardina pilchardus. The sequence continues at coordinate 32,575,740 of NC_084994.1, read as the reverse complement.
ACTGACCATTTCGTGACCAGATACCACCTGGTGCCGAGATGGAGTATCATCATGATGGGAACGTAACACTGAGGAAAGCTTGTATATCTGACAATTAAATAATACTCTACTCTACATCTATCTGATGATACCCTGGCCTAAAACACTTACTATTAAAACTGGAGAATAAACATATGAATTGAGGTATCTAAAAATAAATACTTGAAAATACTTGACGTGTTTATTGTGAGGAAATATGTGCATGTGCATCCCGCAAAATTAGAATATTTTGGAAAAGTACATTGCGCTGTCTTGATTGAGGGATTGAAGGGTCAGGAAACTTTACTAAAACTTTGACTTAAATAGATGAGTAGAGCTCTTCCTAGGTTTCTACAGTATATTATTAAATCTTCATTCTCATATTTTTTCATGAGCTGTAAACTGTAATCATCAAGATTGAGATTATCAAAGTTAAAACAAAAAGGCTTGACTTTCACTTTGTGTTATGAATCTCGAATACATGAAAGTCACACTTTTGAAATAAATGCAAAACAAATGTTGATGTACAGTACAGTACCTGTTTGTTATACATAACTTCAGAATTGTGATGTGTTTATTATACTCACAGAGCCTTCCTGCAGCATCTCACAGCTGGCATCAGTCTGTGTTGTCCCTCCTCTGGTATTCTGTATTTGCTCAAGTCAAACTCGTCCAGCACCTCGTCAGACATCAGAAGCATGTGGGCCAGTGCTGACCAGTGGGCAGGTGACAATTCACCTGATAGGTTATCTGGAGATGTCAAATACACTTGCATTTCTTGATGTAGAGAGTGATCGTTCATTTCAAATAAGCAGTGTAAAAGATTGATGTATCTTTCAGGAGAAGAATCCTTCCTGTTGAGTTTCTTGATATATTCACATGTGCTCTTGATGTTGCCTGAACTGTTGTGGATGCTTGGAAATAAGCCTTGTAAAAGGGCCTGATTCTGCTCTACTGATATGCCTACAAGGAAGCGGATATAAAGGTCCAGGTGTCCATTCTTGCTATCCAAAGCCTTATCCACTTCCCCTTTCAACAGATTATACAAAGTATTATCATGATAACAATCATCGTCATAGTCATAACTGTCATAATCATCATAACTGTCATCATCATACTCTTCTTCTTCCTCATCCTCTTCTTCCTCCTCATCCTTCTCTTCTCTCCCCTCCTCTCCATTCTCCTCTTGTCCTTTCTTCCCTTTACTCTCCTCCTCCTCCTCATCATTATGGTCTCGACTAGGAAGTCTCTTCAAGGAAATTCTATTGAGAACTGCATCCAACGTGTTTTCTTTCAGATAGGAGGCAAACACATGCAGTGCAGCCAGAAACTCCTGGATGCTCAGATGCACAAAGCAGTAGACCTTCTTGTGGTGAAACACACATTCCTCCCTGAAGATCTCAGTGCACATGCCAGAGTACACTGAAGCTTCACTGACATCAATGCCACACTCTCTCAGGTCTTCCTCATAGAACATAAGATTGCCATTCTCCAGATGCTTGAAAGCCAGCTCTGCCAATTTCAATATGACACCCTTGTGTGATTCCAGGAGCCTCTGTCCATCTGTCTCACTTTCTTCTTGAAACTTCTGCTTCTTGCTGGTGGTCTGGATGAGCAGGAAGTGTATGAACATCTCAGTCAGTGTTTTGGGGGCTTCTTTCCCATCATCTTGTTCCAGTATCTGCTGAAGGACAGTGGCTGAGATCCAACAGAAGACTGGCATATGGCACATGATGTGGAGACTCTTGGTTGCCAAAATGTGTGAGATTATTTTGTTGGCTTGAATCTGGTCACTAATCCTCTTCCTGAAATACTCTTCCTTCTGTGGGTCATTGAACCCTCGTACTTCCGTCACCTGACTGATGCACTGAGAAGGGATCTGACTGGCTGCTGCTGGTCGAGAGGTTATCCAGATGAGAGCAGAGGGAAGAAGAGGTCCCTGAATGAGGCTCGTCATCAGCACATCCACTGATGATGTTTGTGTCACATCACACAACGCGTGGTTCCCTTGGAAATTCAGTGGAAGTCGACTCTCATCCAGACCATCAAAGATGAACACAATGTGGCAGTCTTTGTATTCACCATTCTGTAGCTCTCTAAGCTCAGGGTGGAAGTCAAGCAGGAGCCTGTGAAGACTGTACTGATCATGTTTGACCAAATTCAGCTCACGGAATGAAAGCACAAACATGAAATCTACATCCTGATTAGCTTTCTCCTCTGCCCAGTCAAGGATGAACTTCTGCACTGAGACGGTTTTTCCAATGCCAGCAATGCCCTTGGTCATGACTGTTCTGATTTGTCTCTCCTGTCCAAGTAAGGGCTTGAATATATCATTACAGTTGATTGCTGTGTCATCAGTAGTTTGTGGCCTGGATGCTGACTCTACCTGCCAAACCTCATGCTCATTATTCACCCCTTCACTCTCTCCCTCTGTGATGTAGAGCTCTGTGTAGATCTTGTTCAGGAGTGTTTGAGTCCCTGACCTTATGATGCCTTCACATATGCTCTCAAACCTCCTCTTCATGCTGGCTTTATGGGTCATCAGTACTCTGTTCAGAACACGGTCATCTGTTTGGCAGGACACAAACAAACAAACCAAAGGATAAACATAATTCATAACTAATTGGTCAGTATTTCTACAACACAGTTTTCTTTCGAAAGTACTTGTATCAGATAAAACCTTAACAGTTAATAGAGTGCGTAACATTTTTATCTATTTTAAATAAATAGTCTTTTTATCATGCGCAAGCCCTGCTCTTGGACACATATCTTCTAGTACCTGTTAGTTTGGCCCTTTTGACTGGAACATGCTCAGTTTGCAGATGGGTGCTGCCTGTCATGACTGTGTGCACATCTAAGGGAGGCTGTGGAGAGATCTGTGCCGTGTGGATGTGTGGATAAAGAGGGTGCTGGATGTGTGGATGATTGTGCTGCCCCATGGCTGAGTTTGAGTACTGAGGATGCTGCCCCGTGTCTGTGTGTGGGGATGGAGGAACTTCACTGTGTTGGTTAGATGGAGGCTGTGCCATGTCTGTAGATGGGTACAGTGGTTGAGTCATGTCAGGGTTCATAATGGGTTGTGTTCTGGGTCTCTTTCTGCACTGGGGGCAGCTGTAGTCTCCTGATGGACCAGACTGGCTCCAGTAGCTGTTGATGCACTGCCTGCAGAACCTGTGTCCACAGCTGGTGGTGACTGGGTCCCTCAGTAGCTGCTCACACACTACACACCTGGACTGATCCTGGGTCAGTATGTTCCTAAATCCACAGGAACAGGAATTCATCATTCACAGCAACTGACACTGAAGACAGGCCAATTGCTGCACACATACAGTCACAGGAAAACATACCACAGTGGAGGTGCAGATGAGAGTTGGTAGAAGAATATGATTTGTGCTGTTAAGAAGTGAGTGTGCACACATGCTTGTATACTAAGGACCACACACCACAATGTTAATTTTGTCAACAGAGATTTAGACACAAATTATCTATCAACATTGTTTATCTCAATAATGGTAATGCAAATGAAAAAAAAGACTAAATTAAAATTAAAGCGAAATGTCAGTTGCTTGCTCTATTTTCGCAAATCCAAGTGTAAGTTTTAGTTTTAGTTTCAAACATTTAACATTGCGAATCTGCAAATCCCACCTGCTTTAATGAACAGAATCTTTCTGTCTGGATGGTTTGTTTCTGCTCAGTGCTTGCCAATTTATAACAATTGTGTATAATGTCATGTTCATTCTAATTTCGTTATCAACAAAATTAAAACAAAAATGGCATGAAATAGCTAACGTTGTATGTAATGAATCTAAAATGAAAGCTTCACTTTTTTTAAATAAACTTTTCCACAAAATTCACATTTTTTGAGATGCACCTCTATATAGGGAAAAACACTCTCTTTCTTTAGCCTGGCACGCCCTCCCAGTGACGCAACGCCTTCAGGCTTTTGCTGCTGGTCTGGTCAACTGCTCATTGAGAAGGATTTCTGAGTTCCCGAAATCTGCGGAACTGCCCCCTTTGGTCGAGAACCAATCAACTTTGAGCAGCTCCAACGGCTCTGGGTAGAGGCGTGTTCAAGGCAGCGGAAAGAGTGTTGTTATTGGTTTAAACTCGGCAATCCGCTTTCTGACATCTACCAGTAGCAAACCGAGGCACTTAAAGGAGGCGGGTCAACCAGCGCTGGCAAGAAACCGTGTTAGCACAGGCTGTTGGTCAGACTAAAGTCTCGCAGAGCCTTTGAAAGTCGATGGTAATCAGGCTACTCTTTCTTGGCTGTAGGTGGTTTCCTGTCTACTCTTGCATATGGATACAAAAGCTGAAATCTCACTTTGGATCAGACTGTGATCCTGCACTGCTGAAATTGTGAGGGTGATGCATGGACCGGTCACTCTTCATGGACACACAGCTGGGCACCGCACGCACGCACGCACACGCACACATGCACACCCTAAGGACATTCATCATCTAAGCTAGCATACAGCACTGTGTTTGCATTGTGTTCCCGTGGATCATTGCTAGGGTCTCCCCACTAGACAGATCACTGGACTTCTTGACAGTGCACTCTACATATGCAGTGCTGTAATACTGTATACAATTGAATATTGCATCTTTCATTTGAGACCAGATTGTTTTTGGCCATTGGTGCTCAGTGGCTTCAGAATCGAAATTTGTGATCATGCACCTCAACACCCCTTGATGATAATTTAGGACACAAACTAGCAAAGACATGGGGCGGCAACAATGGGATAATCTATCCCTTCTTCTATCTTTCTTTATGTAGATCAGTTAGGATCGAGGCCCGAGGAGCGAGGGAGGACTTATAAAGGCTGAATGAGAGGCACCCTATGTCTTTAAATTTGGAAACAACTCACCTTGGATAAGACAGCACTCTTCCTGTGCTGACCCCCTGATGCCCATCAGTGGAAACAACTCACCTTGGATAAGACAGCACTCTTCCTGTGCTGACCCCCTGATGCCCATCAGTGACGGGCTCCTCATTCTTCATGGACACGTGGCTGGACACGGCACGTGCTGCTCTGCCTGTCTGATTTCCACCAACAGCATCCTCACCGTCTTGAGGGAGATCCATCCTAATCAAGCAATATGAAAATGAACATAGAGTGTATCTGTGAGAGAGAAAGAGAGGTGAGGAAAATGTTTTTGATGAGAGGTTTCTGATTAAATGCTTACTAAATAAGTATTATTTATTAGTAGCCTACTATATGCAGGGTTTCCCGCAGCGCTTTCCTGCTAAGGCGGCCGCCTTAACAACACAGGGCTGCCGCCTTAACTAGCGTCTTCAAGAAATAAATAAATAAATAACTATATTATGTATAGTGATATTCGCCGTATTACTCTGTCATGTTTTCTCCATGTCATTCCAAACCGTAGCCGCTAGTCTCCCTTCTCTGTAGAACGCATAAAGAAAAGAAACTTTTTCAAATCGAGTTGGCCTATGCGCACAGGCGACGCGCTCATTCAGCATGAGTATTTGATATCAGGTCAGGTGCCACTGCCACGCATATCTCAGAGTGACTGCGAACACAAATAGCCTAAACCTTGCTAGATTTGACGACTCTCACAGGAATGGTTCTCCGTTGAATCTACCAAATGTGTGGGATGAGCGGCATAACACTTTTGAGCGCTTTATCTTTTTTTTTTAATCACTCGTCTACTATGAATGCATAGCCCACTGCATCTTGTAATTTGTTGTGACAAACACTTGTGCCATCTGGCCTACAGCTAACAACAACTTGTGACGGCTATTCATTCACGTGTTGTACAATACTGAAATTGTCTGAGGTTTACACAGGCTAGTTTAAACTTTAAACATAGCGTCTCCCATGCCAGTTTCATTCATCCCGACCGGGCGGGACGCACGTTTCCGTTTTGTAGAAATAATTCCTGAATGTTTTTGTTCAGAGCTGAACATGCAACTGTATTTGACAGATGACAGATTTGGTTGCTAGTGACAAAATATTAGCGTTCAATGCGGTACGATCTCGCTAATTATGTTTTTAAAAGCATTAAAAACGTTCCGGCTCTCTTAGGCTATATGAGCAACAGGCACAAATACAGCTCCAATCAAAGAATTTTAATAGAATATTATAATATTGACTGGCTTTAAAATATATCCTATGGTGCTATGCTGAGCAGTGCAAAGGTTTTGAAAGATACAAAAGGCCCTGCATTGGAGTTATAAACTTACACTTTTAAGGTATAGGCCTAATATTGTCTAAATTGTGTTAATGATGTTTAATTGGTTGCAGATTCAATTAAATCTGATACAATGAATGTGAAATCCAGGTATATTGCTGTCATTAGTGTCAAAATTCAACATTTTCAACATGCTGACAGCCTACTAATTTTTTACTTCAGCTGACCTCCTTGTCTTTAAGTAAATCAGAAAAGAAGTTATTTAGATAGGCTAAGTGTGTGCTAGACTGCTCCTGTAGCCAACAATCCCCTCTCTACCCTTTGGGAATTGAACTGTTATATGATCCTTGGTGATGTAAATTATGAAAAACCCTTTATTTGGTTGGTCTTGATGTGGCCTTGACTCCTTTAAGACTCGGTCTCGACTCAGACTTGCTTCCTAAAAGACTCGGTCGTTGTCACTCGGTATCGGCTGCAGTTCAACCAACGGTCTCGTTTTTTTTATCAGTAGTAGGCCTAGTGTCGAAGTATGACAGCAGTCCCACGATAAAGAGGCGAATTTACCTTTGAGCCTTGAAATTGAACATTTTCTTTTCTTTGATGCTTTAATTTAAGACATGGTATAGGATTGGGGCTAGGCCTATAACAATTATGCCTATACTATGCTACTGGCTAGTAGCCTACATATCCATTCTTGGCAGATTCGTGTCGTTGTGATGTACTGTAGGCCATTTCTACCTACCTGTCTGTCTGCAGGCCTAATAACCTTTATAGATAGGTCTTTTATAGATGTACTGTATTATCTACGTTTCAGTTGATCCATTTGGGCAGATAATTGTACAAGGGTTACATTAAGGCCTATTTGACTTAAGTCACAACGCAAATTAGGCTAAAGTCAGAGTCTAAACGGTGATATGAAATGTAGGACTGGTCAATGAACATATCCATGACGTCTCCGACTGGTGTCCCTCTTTAATTATCTCCCGACCACGAAACCGACTTCATTTAACGCTTCTCTGTAATCGATCACAACCTTACATTAACTAACTTTATATACTTACCCCGATTAAACGTCCGAAATCTTCTCGACAGAACACCAGATTCTGATACGATGTCTCTTGAGATTTACTTTCGATTTTACCTGTTCCGCGTTCATCACGTGGGCAAATGTTTCCAGCCGATAGGCCACACACCACATTTTTAAACACAGCCACCAATATTTAGCCTAGAAATCTAGACGCCCCTCTGGCTGGTCAGGCTATTAAAGCAAGATCATAAGTGAGCCAATAACGAGCAGAGGAAGCAGAGTGAACTGTAGGTCCTGAGCTGTGCTAAGGAAGGCTATGAATTTGATTGCCATTCTGGTTATTCCTATATAGCCTACTTGTATCATTACAATTGCTATAAGTGTGATGTGTGTGGGGAAAAAATGGAAAGACTCCTAAAGGTAACATTGTGTTAAAACATGAATAGGCTACACCATAAATATTCATATGAATGTGCAGGTGAATGTAGCAGACATACACTTGCATTTCCAATCTGTAGGCTCTATCTAAAGGCACAGGTCTACATGGTGATGATATATATATATATATATATATAGGCTACATAACACATAAACAATCAGGTGTAAAACGAAATACTCAAGTAGCATAATGAACTAAATATATAGCATACAAGTCACATGCATCCATTTCCAATGCTAAATATTCAGAACAGTTATAAAAAGGTAAACACTACACACTTGTGGTCATAAAGTGGTACTGCATTTCCTCATGATCTTCCATGAGTTTGAATGCGTGCTTACAAGCTCTCTACGCATTCCAGTCAGGTCACAGTTGGCACCATGCACATAAAATATCCACATCTGACTGCAGTAAATTACCATCCACTTCAGACCTGCTCTTATCCTTACCCACAGCCATCTTAACGCTCAATATGAAGTCCATGGGCAATGGGCAGTTTAGGCCTCAGGGAAGAGGACGCCCCTGCCGTGCACAGTCCACCACAGGCACCGCTGGAGGTGCGACAGGCCTAGATGGAGACGGAGGCAAAAGCCAACTCCTTCATCCTTCATCAAATGGCTGGGCCTACCGCGCTGCTTCTCAGCTGCTGGCCTGTATGGATGGAGCTCACTCCAGCTCCCCCTGAACTCCATCACCCTGGGCTACAGGCAGGAGAAGGCAAGGCTGGGGATGGAGCTAAGGGACTCCTCCCACAGGGCAGTGGCTGATGCAGACGCCAGAGTTGAGACTGGAAGGAGCTGGAGGAGGTGCAAGGAGGAGGTGCAGAAGCTGATGGGGAGACTGCAGCATCAACACGTGCTGGGCACGGTCCACTCCAGACAGGGCGGCCAGGCCTCGGATGGAGCGCCCCACCCATCCTATGGTCCAAGGCAAGCAGGAAGGAGAGGAAGGACCTTGTTGTTGCAGAGGTCACCAGGATTGAGCAGGAGGAGCTCAGAGTGAGGGCTGGAGCACAGGGGCAGCAGGGCCCGTGGACAACTTGGGAGGGGGTCGCCAGACCAGCCATCAGCTGGACAGAACTCTAAACACAACTTGGGAGGGGGTCGCCAGACCAGCCATCAGCTGGACAGAACTCTAAACACAACTTGGGAGGGGGTCGCCAGACCAGCCATCAGCTGGACAGAACTCTAAACACATTACTCTGCTGTAAAACACATTATTCTGTGATAAAACACATTATTGTGCGATATAACATAACATGCTATATGTGAAGTGATGTAGCCTATATAACATGTATGCACCAACATACTAGATAGATAGATAGATAGATAAATATACTCTATTCATCCCAAGTGAAATTTTAGGCATCCAGTAGCTTGTACAACCATAACACAACAAACACACATACTGTACGCACATATACATATAAATCACTCACAGAAATACAACAAAAAAGCTAAACATTTGTGAAGTGATTCCAAAGGTCTGGTATGGACTGGCCATGTGATGCAATGATAAGGTGCTACTGTATGTACTGTATGTATGTATTGCAGCACTTGAGAACAGGCTTCTGAAGGGGCTTGTGCTGATTAACCCAGGCCTCAGCCGCTGCCTTTTCTTTTTTTTTTTAAAGATTATTTTTTTGGGCTTTTTATGCCTTTAATTGGACAGGACAGTAGAGAGAATGACAGGAAGTGAGTGGGAGAGAGAGTCGGGGTGGGATCCGGAAAGGACCACGGGGCGGGAATCGAACCCGGGTCGCCGGCGTACGGTGCAGGTGCCCCAGCCAGTTGCGCCACTGCCGGGGCCAGCCGCTGCCTTTTCAACACCATGTGTTTTCCTTCAGCCTACAGTGTCCTGCACAAGTCCTGCACGGCTACATCATTCATGTGTGCATTTGAAATGGCTTCTGTTCCATCTCCCCCTAAAATGGCCTCTGCTGCATCTCTACGCAGGCGTCCATGTTCATGTAGTATTGCGTGTAGAAGCTCATCATGAGCTCCTCCTCCTCACACATGAAATGAGAAAACACTCCACAGTATTCACACTCCTCAGTTCCTCATGGATGCACTCATTACAGCTCTCCACAATCGCTAAAACACTAAACTCTGATGACTGGAATCATTATGAAACATACATTGAAACATACAATGAAGCGTACATTGCTGTTGAAATGCTATATTTTATCTGGAACAAAACATCCAGGCTGAATCCCTTAACAGTAAGCCGATGGCGATGGTGGCGAGGAGAAGCCTCTGTTTGAGCCCTCTTGTGCCCTAGACCGGTCATCTCCTTCTCCACTGTTTCTCTGCTAACACACTAAACTCCTTTCTCTGAACCACATGCTCAGTTGCCTGAACACATTGTGTTGAACGGATCCCACTTTCAGGTTGGCGTGCCTGTGTGAATGAGTACAGGAAGTAGTCCAAGCTGCTGTTGGAGGAGCATGGCGCCACAACACACTGCTCCTGTTTGCAGGACTCTGCATCAGTGCCAAAGAGTTGGGTGGACGTCCTACTGCCTGGAGCGCTCCGGCAAAGTGTTTCCTGGTGCAACACAGTGGACGAGGAGGCTTGGGGAGGGATGAGGTTTGAGGACGCTGCTCCATCTTCCCCTGCCCTTGGCCCAGAGGTGGCAAGGGGCGACAGCAGCCACAGCTTTCTTCACGCGGCGCCTGAGTCGGGCTGTGGATGCGTCTTCATCAGATTCCACTTGCCCCTCCGTAGCTCCGCTCTTGCCTTGAGCTGAGAGGCCAGCGGGAGTGTGTTGACCAGCCGCTCTGCTCTCTTGGGCAGGTGCTGAGGGCAGTGGTGGCAGGTGTGCACTTACCTGCTGAAAGCTCAGATGGACACAGAGACCAGAGAAACATGAAGGACACAGCACACACCAGCCTCATCCACATCTGTTTTCTCCAGCTGATTGGATTCATGAATGTTATTATGTTGGCGTCACTTTCATGGAATAGATACAGCTGATATAAAGGTTGCTAAAGTCATTAGATACCACTCAGTGAGAGGCAATACAATTATGCCCATGGGCATTAGGACTCTTAAATTAGAGGTCTGGACACACACACGATAGCCCTGTTTAATGTCACTTGTTCATGAAGCTCATTTGTGTTTAGCTCATGGACTGGTGCAGCTGCCTACTCTACTCTGCAGCTGAGCCCTCATCCTCAGCTCTGGACACACACACACACACACACACACACACACACACACACACACACACACACACAATAGCCCTGTTTAATGTCACTTGTTCATGAAGCTCATTTGTGTTTAGCTCATGGACTTGGTTTCAAGAGGACCCACTGTACCATGCAGTATCGTTCAGTAGGAGGAACACTCTCCTCTTCCATACTTCAAATATGGTCCCCCTGGAAACCTTTCCATTGTCATCTCTGCAGCTTACAGTTTGTTCCCCTGTTTGCTTGTGCTGTGAATATTGGCAGCCCACGTGTTGTGACATCTATGAAGGTGTTCTCAGAACGTGCAGGTGTTTTCTGAATATACAGTTGTGGTGTTTGCATGTGTTGTGACCCTTCTCAGCCACTTCTCAGTACTAAATGGCTGCTCCCCATCACATGTCACCTTTCTGTTCCCCTCAGAATGTACCAAAAACGGGGTAGATAAGGGAAACGTCCAGTGGACACACACATGCACACACACAGAGCAGTGGGCAGCACACACACACACACACACACACGGAGAAGTGGGAAGCACATACACACACACACACACACACACACACGGAGAAGTGGGAAGCACATACACACCAGGAGCAGTGAGCAGCGTGCGCACACACACACCTGGAGCAGTGAGCAGCGCACACACACACACACACACACAGAGCAGTGGGCAGCACACACACACACACACACACACACACACACACACACACACACACAGAGAGAGCAGTGGGCAGCAGGAGCAGTGAGCAGCACAAACACACACACAGAGCAGTGGGCAGCACACACACACACACACACACACACATACAGAGCAGTTTGCAGCGCGCACACACACACACACACACACACACACACACACAGAGCAGTGGGCAGCGTGCGCACACACACACACACACACAAAGCAGTGGGCAGCACACACACACACACACACACACACACACACACACACACACACACAAAGCAGTGGGCAGCACACACACAAACACACAGAGCAGAGGGCAGCTGGATTCAGTGTCCAGATCCATTTGGGGGTTAGGTGGTCAAGGGCACCTCCTCTGTGGATGGGAGATCTGTGGACTAGTCAACCCCTCCACCCCCATCTGGATGCCCACAGGATTAGGTCAAGTGGAGTGATCTCTGCTCACTGAGAATGCACATGTGACATACAGCTTTCTACTGTACACAAACACAAACACACAATTTTTATTTAATTTCTTTCTTTATTTGTATTTCAATTTCCTATGGACAACATTCTGTTCTCCTTTGTCACATAAAACCAAAGACATTTTTAATCAATTCACCAAAAACATATTTCATTTATTATTCAAATAAAAGGACTCCCCTTTCCTCCCTCTCACTCTCAAACAGATCTGAATATAAATGTAAAATAACGATGGGTTAAGAATTCCAGCCCTGAGAAAACCTGCCCACTCACTGTGTGTTCATCTTCTAATCTTCAGAACATAAACAACACACACGGGTCAAAGTTCATATTGTAAGAAATTCAAAACAGCGTCAGATATCTGACGTGTTTGGATACTTAAATAGAATTTGGACAACGAAACAGAAGGAGCAGAGAGGCACACAGAAAGAAACAGAAAAGAAACAGAGGGAGCAGCAAACAGTGAACAGGGGGAACAGTGAGAGGGAAGATGCTACACAGAGGAGGCAGGAGAAGGAACACGAACACTGTAGGAGCCATTTGTTCTTTTTCTGTTTAACCCTTATGTTGTCCTTGGGGTCAATTTGACCCCAAGCAGTGTTTAACATCATAAAATATATGGTTCACTTTTTTTGTTTTGCTTCAAGTTTCATGACTTTTCCTCATTTGAAGGGTACAACAGAGTAAACATGAAATTTGCACAAAAATATGTTTCCAATGTCCTGTAAAAAAAATAGTTACGTTGGTGGTATTGGGGTCAATTTGACCCCATTTTTATGAAACATGATGAAAATGAATATTTGACAAATTATGGATATTATTATTGTAATAGTATGAGAACATGTAGTTATTATCATTATTGCATATACAAGTACATATTACATATAAGTTATTTTGGCAGGTCTGAAAAAGGTCTGAAAAAGTCCAAAAACTCAGCCTTTGGGCTGTTGACACTGGATTGGCCATATTGCCAGTCAGGGTTCCAGGGTTCATAAAGGGGTGTGGGGGGGTGGGATTGTTTTGTAGGGCTTTTGATAGTGGTTATTACACTCTTGTTAAGTACCTACCACAAAAAAAAATGGGTAAAAAAAATAATTTGAATCATTTTTTGAGAGTTTTTTTTAGCTGGGGTCAAATTGACCCCAAGGACAACGAACGTCGGTAAGATTTGAGGACAACATGAGGGTTAAGACCCCTGCTGGCCAAAAATATGTGTAGTCGTGGCCTTGGCCATAACTGGTGCCCGGCACACAGAGTGTTAATGAACGCACCTGCGCCAATTAAGGAAGCGCGCGCCTAGGTGCAAGACAAAGGTGCTTGGGTTTTGAATGCTTAGGAAGTGGAAGTGGAAGTTTGGAGACGCCAGCAGGCATAAGGTTTTTCAATATATTCTCTCTTGATCGTTTGATTACTCTCTTTGTTTCATCGAATGTCGGTTATATTAGTTGCTACTACCGTTTTGTTTTACTAAGTTTAGTTTCACGGACGTATAAGACGTTTATGATTTATGTTTGTAATAAACGAGCAAAGTATTGAAACCACCTGAACGGCGTCAAAGAAGTGCTTAAAAGAAGACACTACAACGTTGAAAAACCTGCCTAAAGTTGGAAACCCCATCAGAAAGTCGAGAAAACGGCCTAAAGTAAGAGACATCTCCTGCTAATTGGAAGAGCACCTGCAGTTTGGAAGCGTCGCAATAGTATTGTGCTACTGCGCTGGAAATTGCCGTGGGTACCTGGAAAGTTGGAAGCTACGTTTGCCGGGAGCTTGTGGATTAGCTGTCGGGAGTTGTGGATTTACTGGGCTTGCCTGTGGATTTATTGACTTGTTTATTGAACTCCGTGGTTCGTGAGTATAAGACTGATCTGGTGAGCGGGCCGCCGTGCTCGCATTTGAAGATGAGCCGCCGCGCTCACTTTACAAACTGAACAGGCCGGGGTGGTAGTTTGATTTTGCCTACTGCGCTGAATTGAACTTTAACTATAAGATAACAATGAACTTTTGTGTTTAAAGTTTTTGAGTTAACGTTTGCAACATGTCTCAAGAAGAGTCCGAAGATCAGGATATCTCCGATGAACGATAACTGTTTAGGTTAATTGCATCGCGCAGAGGGAAGCTTGGTGTTCTAACTCGTAAACGTAACGAAATCAACAGACTTATCGAATCCGGCCAAAACAAAGACACTGTTGACAAAGAAATTAAGGCATTTGAATGGTTTTTCCTTGAGTTTAATAACTTGCATGCATCAGTGCAGCGACTGTTAAAAGAGGACTATGAAAGAGAGGCCGATCGCACAGACTGGTACGAACCAAAATATCAGTTTTATAATGACTTTTTGAATGGCGTTATAAAATGGGTTCAGAGCGAACCGCGTATTAGAATGGAGGAAGGGAATGACGAGGAGTGGGGTGCCACCCAGTGGCGCCTGCAGGCGTACGGCCGTACGCACCGTGCGTACCTTGAGACTACTCATCAAGGAAAGAAAATTACCCTTGTGCGTGTGTATTCACATCAAATTGGCCTACCATAACTTCCCAACTATGCACAATATCCCATTAGCCGCATGCCATGCCATCAGGCTATTTACAATTTTCTATATGAAGTTTGTCAACACGTTATCAAAATTAACTTAATGCAGAGCTACTGTATCCACGCGCACATATTTCATTTGAGCAGGAGAGATTACGCACGCAGGCACGCAAGTAGGCTACTTGTTGTTTTCTTTTACTCGGCTATCTATTGTTATCAGAACACAATGTGACGCTAAATCACTAACTCAAATACTCATCGTGGATATCGCAAGTTCTTTTAAACAACGAAAAGAGAAAGAATGGAAGATGGAGGCAGGAAAGCTAGAGGAGATTCCAGATGGGCAATAACAAGCTAGGTAGACAATTTGTGTGCTTGTCGGAACGTTAGACTAGCATTACAACACTGTTTAATATCAGACGTTAATGCTTGAACAAAACTAAACGTAACTTAGCAGTAACTTAGCTGTGTAACGTTGTCCAAATGAGTATTGTGCAAGGGATAATCAACGACGCGCCGTGCGTTTATAGGAAAATAATGCACGTTCGAAGTGGTAATAAGGACCCGACGCCGCAGGCGGAGGGGACTATACACTTCGATAAGTGCATTATCTTCCTATAAACGCACGGCGCGGAGTTGATTATCCCGCTTATACCGCTGCTACTATCACTTTCAAATTTCTAATTGTGTTATTGCATGTGGATGTTATAGCCTATGTAGGCTATTTTTTTGCTGACCAATGCACAAATCTAAAACCGAGAAACGGACAAATATTGTACAATATCAGCAAAATATTTTCGGGGGGGTGATTGGTGTGCGTACCATAGCATTAATTCCTGCAGGCGCCCCTGGTGCCACCAATAGTAAACCCCAAGATATCACATCTCAAATAGCTCCCATCGAAAAACAGCATGACGTTGCCTCCGTTATTAAACCGCAAGATAGCGCATCTCAAATAGCTCACAACGTTACGCGTAGCTGTAAAGCGACAAGCGCTCTCAGTCGCGCGTCACGGACCTCTAGCGCTCGTTTAAAAGCAGAAGCTGATTGTGCGGCTGCAAGGACAAAGGCGCAAGCACTGAGTGACAAAATCGACCTTGACGTGGAAGAGGCTACTCTTATGGCAAAATTTAAAGCACGTAAAGAACAACTCGCTGTAGACTATGAACTGGCTGTTGCAGAGGCTAAACTTAAAGTTTATAGGGAAGCTGAGGAACATCTCTCGTTGTCTGGATTACACCGATTTGGCACGCCAACAGAATATAACGTTCCTGCCACTGTAAAAAGATCTGTAAAACCCAAACGAGTACAAACTCCTCAAACCCCAACTGTGCGACAAAAGGCAAATACTAGTGGTCAGATAGCCAATCAAGACACTTCAGTTATCACAATTGCCAATGACCCAAATGTTACAGACGTGTTGAAAAGGCACACTGAAATAACTACATTGTTAGTAAAGCAACAAGCACTTGCTCTACTGCCTGAGAGAGAAATTCCCATATTTGACGGTGACCCACTTCAATATAGGACATTCATAAAAGCATTCGAACAGTTTGTTGAAAAGAAGACTGACAGTATGGATGACAGACTTTATTATCTACAGCAATACACAAAGGACCAACCCAGAAGTCTCGTCAGTAGCTTCATGCATATGGATCCAACTGTTGCATACAAACAAGCTAAAGAACAGCTGGAATATAACTTTGGAAATAGCTACAAAATAGCCTCAGCCTACATGAATAAAGCCTTAAACTGGCCAGCCATTAAGCCAGAAGATGGCAATGACTTGCGGTCGTATGCGCTCTTTCTGCGTAGCTGCTACAACACTATGCAAGACATTACTGGACTGAAAGAGCTTGAGAATTCCACCAACCTCAGACTCATTGTGTCAAAACTGCCGTATCGGCTGCGGGATAGATGGCGAGCAAATGTATGTAACATGCAAGATAAAAATGACCACAGAGCAACATTCAAAGACTTGCTAGAATTCATTGAGAGACAATCTAGGACAATGCTTGATCCAGTCTTTGGCGATATCCATAATCCTACAGAGACCAAAGTAGTGTCGAAATCTAAGCTACAAAAAACAGTAAAGCCTAGTGGGAGGCCTAGCTTTGCCACAACAGTTGCTCAGTTGTCCGCACCTAAATGAAATGAATCGCAGTCTGGATACAAACAGAAACCATCCGCCGACGACAGATCTTGCTTATTCTGTCATAAGAACCACACAATTGAATATTGTGAAACCTTTAAGACTCAACCCAATGGAGAGAAGATCGAATTTCTAAAAATAAATGGGATGTGTTTTGGTTGCCTAACAAAGGGACATATAGGCAAAACCTGCAAAAATAGAATGCAATGTGAGACATGTTCTTTGCTGCATCCGACGATCCTGCACATTCCTACTGGAAAGGAAAAAGACAAAGTTAAAGGTGATGTTCAAGCTGGAAACAAAAGTCTGAGTAACGCTATGGTGTCTGTGAATGAAAGTGACCCAATGAGGGCCGGTCCATCAGCCCAATGCACACTCTCTATTGTGCCAGTGAAAGTGAAGATCTCAACCTCAGATAAAGTCATAACCACCCATGCATTTTTAGACCCTGGTAGCTCGGCTACATTTTGCACAGACTCACTGAAGAGAAAGCTGAACATCTCGGGTAAAAACACCACCATCCTGTTGTGTACAATGGGACAAGAGAAAAGGGTTCACAGCAGTGTAGTCTCTGGCCTAGAAGTGAGCAATATGGAAGGACTGCAATACCATAAGCTCCCAGAGGTCTATACACAAGCAAACTTACCAGTTTCGAAACACCACATACCAACACAAGAATCTGTAGAAAAATGGAAATACTTACATGAAGTGAAGATTCCACATTTGGATGCCGATATTGAGTTGTTAATAGGCACTAATGCTGCAAAGCTTATGGAGCCTTGGGAGGTAGTAAACAGTAGAGGTAATGGGCCATATGCTGTCAGAACTCCTCTAGGATGGGTCGTGAATGGACTCACGCAAGAAACAACTCATCAAGGGCAAGGAAGTCACTCGTGTATCATAGCCAACCGCATATCTATAAGAGATGTGAATGAGTTGTTGATAAAGCAATATCACCAAGACTTCCCAGAACTGGCAGCCGATGAGAGATCAGAGATGTCAGTTGAAGACAAACAGTTTATGTCTATAATGGAAACATCAAAGGAACTAAGAAATGGAGCCTTCTTGGAGGGAATGCTCAAAAAGGGTCATGCAGAGGCGGTCCCATCCAGTGAACTGGAGACCCCAAGTGGAAAGGCGTGGTACATTCCACACCACGGAGTGCATCACCCGAAGAAGGGCTCCCTGAAGTCCCTGCCTGAAGGGCAGCCCAATGAGAACAAAAGGTTCAAAACATTCGTAGCCAATCGTGTAAACACAATCAGAGAGATGACAAAGGTCAAACAATGGAGATACATTAACACGAAACTGAATCCAGCAGACTGTGCGTCTCGTGGTCTTAAGGCATGCACACTTCTGAACACAAGCTCTTGGCTCAACGGCCCAGAATTCCTCAAAGGCCTTGAATCCGAATGGCCCAAGTCTGATCTTGCGTCTCAGATACAAGAAGATGATGTGGAAGTGAAAAGGAACGTCCTCATCATGAACGTCGTTGTGAAAGATGACAATCCTACCCGTGCATTCATTCACCATCACTCAAAGTGGAACAAACTCACAAGAGCCGTTGCATGGCTACTCAAGCTGAAAGACTTGCTCTTGAACCTAAGTCAAAAAAGAAAGGAGATACTTACCAAACTTACCGTGAAGAACTCCGCAATCGAGAAAGACCTGTTGGAAAGAAAGACGAAAACAGTGAAAAAATGCATGAATGAACACCTTACATTGAATGACATCAAAAGATCAGAAAATGCAATCATACGCTTCACCCAAATGGATGCGTTTCCTGATGAAATCGAGGCTCTGCAAAGGGAAAAGGCTCATGTAAGTCGTCAAAGCCACATTCGTAAGCTTGATCCAATTCTGCAAGATGGACTTCTTCGTACAGGAGGAAGGTTGAGCAGAATGGCCATGCCCGAGTCTCAGAAACACCCTGTTATTCTCCCAAAGAACCACCATGTGTCCAAATTGTTGTTACAACACATTCATGAACACCTTGGCCACTCTGGAAGGAATCACATGTTGGCCAAGCTAAGGCAGCAATACTGGATACCAGCAGCAAACTCTCTGGCCCGAAAGATTCGATCGGAGTGCGTATTCTGCAGAAGACTACATTCACACTTAGGAGAACAAAAGATGGCTGACCTGCCAAAGGAAAGAGTGACTCCTGATTCACCACCATTTACATACGTTGGAGCTGATTATTTCGGCCCAATTATAGTGAAAAGAGGACGCACTGAAGTAAAGAGATATGGCGTTATTTTCACATGCCTTACAACTAGAGCAATTCACTTAGAAATAGCCAACTCCCTTGACACTGACTCATGCATAAATGCAATCCGCAGGTTCGTAAGCAGAAGAGGTCAGGTACAGCAAATAAGATCAGACAACGGAACCAATCTGACTTCGGCCGACCGTGAACTTAAGAACGCTGTAAAAGAGTGGAACAAAAGTCACACCCTACAAGTCGCTCTACAACAAAAAGGCATAGAATGGCTTTATAACCCACCAGCCGCCTCACACTATGGAGGAATTTGGGAAAGGCTAATTAAACAGGTCAAACAAACACTTCTAGCTTTAACTAAAGACCAAACACTGGATGATGAATCCCTTCACACCTTCTTCTGTGAAGTGGAAGCCATCATCAATAGTCGTCCACTCACTACCATCTCAGACAGTCCTAATGACCTTGAACCCTTAACGCCCAACCATCTTTTACTCCTCAAAACACAACCCACACTGCCTCCTGGTTTGTTTCAGAAATCTGACACTTACAGTAGACGTAGATGGAAACAAATACAATACTTGGCAGACATATTCTGGAAACGATGGGTTAGGGAATATCTTCCAACCTTACAAGAAAGACAGAAATGGTTTAAACAGAAGCGAAACTATATGTGTGGTGATGTTGTGGTAATTGCAGACCCTATTGCCCCTAGGGCATCTTGGATGTTGGGAAGGGTTATTGACACGAAAAAAGATTCAAAGGGGATGGTACGTAGTTTGACTCTGAAAACAAAGACAAATGTTCTAGAAAGACCAATTACAAAGGTTTGTTTGTTATTGGAGAATGACATGTGAATATGAATGAATGAATGTGAATGTGTATTTTGAATACTTACCTTGTATGGACTAACATGTACACTGATAGTTCCAGTCTTCACATGCGCACATGGACTATGGACTCTATAAATCTACGGATTTATTCGTACACACATGCGCGTATACATACATATACAAATACAGAACATACACCAAGAGAAATGGACTCTTCTGTTACACCATGCCTCTTATGGCATATGGACTACTGTGTTACAAACACTTCACAAGAATGACTCTTATCAATGAGCTCTTGAAAAACATTATTTCAATGGACATTTGAAAATGATTTTCTTGTTTGAACTTACAAAAAAAAAGAAGGAAAAAAATAAGGGGAATGGAACCGTGTAAAAGGAATGTGACATTTATTGATTGATATGTATAATTTGATAATGATTTTTATTTTGTATGGCTCCGTGTTTTTTGTTTGTTTTTATTGTACCTTTGCCCGGTACCAATAAGAGGGCCGGTGTGTAGGAGCCATTTGTTCTTTTTCTGTTTAAGACCCCTGCTGGCCAAAAATATGTGTAGTCGTGGCCTTGGCCATAACTGGTGCCCGGCACACAGAGTGTTAATGAACGCACCTGCGCCAATTAAGGAAGCGCGCGCCTAGGTGCAAGACAAAGGTGCTTGGGTTTTGAATGCTTAGGAAGTGGAAGTGGAAGTTTGGAGACGCCAGCAGGCATAAGGTTTTTCAATATATTCTCTCTTGATCGTTTGATTACTCTCTTTGTTTCATCGAATGTCGGTTATATTAGTTGCTACTACCGTTTTGTTTTACTAAGTTTAGTTTCACGGACGTATAAGACGTTTATGATTTATGTTTGTAATAAACGAGCAAAGTATTGAAACCACCTGAACGGCGTCAAAGAAGTGCTTAAAAGAAGACACTACAAACACACACACACACACACACACACACACACACACACACACACACACACACACACACACACACACAGATACGTAGGAGTGTGTGAACAGGAGTCTCCTCTCCTGCAGGATTAGGAGGTGTGAGAGGGACGATGCAACACAGATGAGGCAAGAGAAGGAATACACACGCGCAGATATATGAGTGTGTAAACAGGAGTGTGTGACTCTCCTCTGCTGCAGGATTAGGAGGTCATGTGATCTGGCACAGGGACACTGAGGAGTAAACCCAAAACCCAGGATAGAGGGGCTCAGTGAATGTGGAGTGGAACGTGTGCAGGTGGGTGAGTGTGTTAGAGGAGACGCTGTAGAAGGACAGAGTGCCTGCTGGATAGTCCAGGTACACTCCTACTCTGCT
>NC_084994.1:32532183-32547183 GCF_963854185.1 Sardina pilchardus | reverse complement strand
AAGGGAATCATCTGGAAATGTGACAGAATATCCAGTCTCCACACAGAAAGCTCTCCAACACAGGACACAAATGGATGAACAGCTCCACTAGAAAGACATCTAAGATGTAACACATCTCACCTCAACGTCTCTAGTTTACAGCTGGGATCATTCAGTCTGTCTGTGAGCTCTCTGACACCTGAGTCTCCTGGGTGATTGTAGCTCAGATCCAGCTGTTTCAGGTAGGAGGGGTTTGATTTGAGGGCAGAGGACAAGAGAGAACAGCCCTCATGTGTGATGAGACAACCAGACAGTCTGAAACAAGAGATGCTCTTTCTTAATTATAAATGAAGGAAAATGCATCGAAGGTGTACAAACCATTTGCATATTCAGTCAATTTTGACTGACACTCCCTAAATGTCGCCATTTGCCATTATAAGTCCAAATCATTAAAAATATTCACAGATGTCCAATTTGACATCACACACAGGCACACTGGTGTTTCTTACTATGTGGTGGGTAAAATACTATATTACATAACATTCCTGATTACTGACCTCAGTGTCTCCAGCTTGCATTGTGGATCTCTTAGTCCTGCACAGAGCAGCTCCACTCCTTCATCCTGCAGGTCATTGTCACTCATGTCCAGTTCTCTCAGATGGGAAGGTGCACTTTGCAGCACGGATGCCATCATTTCACAGCTTGCTTTAGAGAGGTGGCACAGATTGAGCCTGTTTCAAAGGAGAGTAAAAGGTCAGTCTTTGAACACTAGACATTTTCAGGCCATCCTTCAGCACCATGAGGTCACTGTATCTCATGAGGATGGACACAGACACAGATGCGTGTTGCACTCACATTATGTACACAGCAGGGACATGGACTGGAGAAACACTACATTACACACTCTGCAGCCATGTAAACAACTTGTTGTTGTCTTGTAGTGTCATGTGGGCAGCAGGGGTGATTCATGTTCCTAGGGGTTAAGGCAAATAAAGGGTACACATTCACAGCCATCTGTCATGCCATAAATGACACTCCCATCATGTTAAAAGCCCAATAAATAGCCCATAAATAGCACTCTCTACCACAGAGTCCCATTGAGCACAGTCCCAAAGTAGACACTCACTCTCTCTCTCTGTACTCTCCAGTCACACACAGCACATCCATATACCACAGCCTCAGCACATCTCCACTCAGTTCAGCCCCCATACAGCCCCCTACTCAGCACTTAGTATTGGTTTTGGGCCTTCCTACTGTTCTGCCCACGTTGCCCTTTCATCATGTTGACTGACAGGGGGACAGGGGAATGTTTGTAGTGATTGTGCTAAACAGAAAGGGACCCTGTACCTCCTTCCTGTGTTCGTGAGCTCCTATTCTTGGTACAGCACATGGGAGGGGTCAGATAGAATTCTGTCAGCCTGCTGTAGAGTGGACTGCTCAGATATGTCTTGGAGAGTGCAAGATGGACTCTACGGTGGCTCTATAACAAATGAACATGATGCTCTCACAAACCCCAAAGTCTCCACAAGAAATGGAGATGCTAGTGGACTTTTGTCCAAATATTTTCCACGTGTGTGTGCCAGTTACGATAAGATCTTTATCAAAGTGGACCCCTAGATATTTGTAAGATGTTAACTGTCTGATGTTGTTGCCAAGTATGGATATTTTCAATAAACAGTTTCATGTGGAATGAAGGAATGAAAGGTGAGTGAAATGTCTGGCACAGTTTTCAGTATGTGTGCACCCTTTTGTTTCTACACACACTAACAATACACACAGCGTGGGGAATGAACAATGAGTACATGTAGTAATGGAGGACAGGAGTGAAGTTATCAGCATGAGTGAGTTCAAACGGTAAAATGCAGATTAAAGCTCATAGTGGCCGCCATTAGGACGCGCCTATGAGCTGCCACATCACACTGGGAATCTATAGAGAGCTGAAAGAGTGGATGCCAGGCCGGTGGGAGTTCCTCTGCAAATGTTTTAATAAGAAAAGCAGACATGTCATCTGGCCCTGTTGCCTTGCTAAACCATGTAGTTTTAAATACCCTGGTAATCACCTCTGGATCTATTACTGTAGTATTCTGTTAATATCAACATGACAATTTACTTGATCTAAAACTGCATCCTGCAGGTCTGGGAAGGTGTCCCTTGCAGCACTGATGCCATTATTTCACAGCTTTTTTTCAAAAGCTGGCACTGACTCCGTTTGTTTTAAAGAGGAACTATGCAGGATTGGTGATTTCATCTCTGGTTTCGGTTTCGTTTTTCGTTTTCGCTCGTTTTATGCTTGCATATTTCTCTGCAGAGCTTCCCCGACAGCTTTAGCGTGTATATTTATACATATATAGGCTATATATAAATATATAAATTGCAAGCGTGGTTCTTCTTGTTCCTTACGCGTCTCAGACTTCCAGATGTAAACAAGAACGATCGTCTCCTGCAGAAACTGCAAGGTTGCAAAAGCAGATAGGGACACTGGGGGCGGGAGGAAATATTACTGTTTTCGATGAAACTGGTCAGTCAAGCAGTCAACGATTTCTGAGCGATTTTATGACTGTGAAAAAGTTGCATAGGGTCTCTTTAACACATACTGCAGCTGACAGGCAGCCAACGGTGCCACAATGGATGAATCCCAAATTGAGCTTTGAGGACTAAGGACTAAAGACTCACAGACTTAGTTGATCTCAGGTGCGATTCAGTGAGTGAGTGTGTGAGGCCATTAGCCTGGATGCCAGACCGAAGTTTAGCCCCGCCTACATTCTTTTTCTGCGGGGAACTTCGGTCTGGCACTGCTCCGTTCAGCTGCTACTATTCGAGATACAGAGCTGTTCGGACCAATCACATTGTCAGGGCGGGCTTTACGTGATGATTGACAGATGAACAGCAGCGAGGTTCACGGCTGCATGCGTCCTCGTTCAACGAGTTGGGTGTGAGACCGTGTTGGCTTAGGTTGATTTTGATTGCAACAGAAACGCTATGGCTATGAATGCATAATTTGTTCATGCAGTTTGGCCTTTCGTTTATCTTAGCTATTGAAACGGAGGTTTTATCACGGATTCACACAACTATTTCTGAACACTTAGACCAACGTGGATATGTGGGAAAACTTCAGTTTCACTTTCACCAAGTTGAAACAGCATGTTTGTTTGGGTGATGTTGTTCCCATTTGTTTAAAGAGGAATAATGCAGGATTGGCGATTTCATCTCTGGTTTCGGTTTCGTTTTTCGTTTTCGCTCGTTTTATGCTTGCATATTTCTCTGCAGAGCTTCCCCGACAGCTTTAGCGTGTATATTTAGACATACATAGGCTATATATAATATAAATTGCAAGCGTGGTTCTTCTTGTTCCTTTCACGTCTCTGACTTCCAGATGTAAACAGCAGACGATCGTTTATCAGAAAGTTGCAAGGTTGTAATTAGCGGATAGGGACACTAGGGGCGGGAGGAAATGTGACTGTTTTCGAAAAAACTGGTCAGTCAAGCAAAACAACGATTTCTAAGCGATTTTATGACTATGAAAAAGTTGCATAGGGTCTCTTTAAAAATGTCTGTTTGCTCGTTGGGTTAACGACACACTTCCCCAGCTGTTCATTGCATGCAGTTTGAAGGAATTGTTTTCAAAAACGAGGGAGGATGTTTTCCATATGGCCTACTCTGCTACATATTTCGTTGTCTTAGATTTCGCAGATACTGACAGCCAATGAGTGCAGAGCTATCCCTCCCGGCCTGTATCAGTTGAATCACGCCCCATAATCGCAGCTGAATGGAGCAGATTCAGACTCATATTCTGACAAGAATTGAGTATGACGTCGTCAGGCTATGAGGCCATATGGGCTCGGATACTGTACAATCAACTTTGGGAATGGGCCAATATGTGTGCACGTACAAACCTTAAAGTCTGCAGTTTACAGTGAGGGCTACTGAGTCCTGTAGAGAGAAGCTGAACTCCAGAATCCTTCAGGTCATTGTGACTCAGGTCCAGTTCCTTTAGGAAGATGGAGGACTGCAAAGCAGAGGCTACAGCCTTACAGGATTCCTCTGTTAACTCACAACCAGCAAGTCTGCATAGAGTGAGAGAGCAAGAGACAGACATCAGAAAACAGAATGGTGGCATGAATACATTCATATTCTTATCATTATTATAAACATTATTAATATAGAAAGAATAGAGGACACTGATTAAAATAATATTCTAAAATGGATAGTTCCGGTCCTTGATTGTGATTGGCTGAATCGCGTTCGATGCGGTTGTAAATATCACGATAAACTAACACCTTGACCGCATTTCGTTCTATAGTAATGCGCTACCACAAAACTAGCACAAAAGTAAGAGTGGCTGCGTCTTGTTGTTGCATGGCAACCATTCATATGTAGGGAATATATTTCTTGGCGGAAGAAAGATTATCTATGAATACATCGTTACATTGTCGTTGCTGTGCCTTCGTTTCATGAAATCTTGCTAGATCGACGTAGTAACCGTTTTAGAAAAGCAATAAGTCACTCGAGTCCGTGGGTTATACTGTATAATCGAACAGCTAAGGGGGCTTTACGGTGCGAACACATTTGTCCGACACTTCACTCTGTCGTGTCGGAACCCGCTATTTCCCTATGGGTGACGTCAAGCGACTTTAACGGACCCGCAAAGCATTCCGGGAAGGCAGCGCTGCATTTGAAATCCTGTCGCGCGACAGAAAAGCTGGCCGATCCCCAGCTCTATGCAAATGAGTCCGTTGAACGCGAGCCGTCTGTCCAATGAAAGCATGAGGTAGTAGGTTCGTCGTTGTAGTACAACAGTGCCCGTGAACCTTGGTTCCGTATACAAGTCAAATTCATGTTTAAACAAACTCTTCCACGACCAGCTAGTTGTCCATAAAATAAACGAAACTTGGATTTGGAGAAATACATTGACTGTTGGTGTTTCTGGTGAGGATTTGAGATTGCATTGAGTAGTTTAAATAAAACAAGATTTCAAAATGGCTTGCATAGTTTATGTAGGCTATTAATATTTTCGTATGCTGTTAAATACATGCCTAAAATGGTGGTCCATTTGTGAGAAACACTTGAGACAAGTTTAAACGAACTGCTTATGAACTGCTAACTGACAATTCAAACGAAACGCCCACTCACGACGAACGAGGGGAAGACGTGCGACACCTTCCGACACATATGTCGTACAAGTCTGGCCGCACCGTTAACAACGCCCCTTAGCTGTTCGATTATACAGTATAAGTTTCTGCTTGTAAGCATTTAGTTGGAATGTAGTTGTTATTCTGTTAATATCGACATGACAATGTACTTTATCTAAAACTGCATCCTGCAGGTCAGAGCTGGGAAGGTGTCCCTTGCAGCACTGACGCCATCATTTCACAGCTTGTTTTCAAAAGCTGGCACTGACTCAGTCTGTTTTAACACATACTGCAGCTGATGGTTTATTCCAAAGATTTACAGACAGGCAGTCAACAGTGCCACAATGGATGAATCCTAAAGTGAGCCCTGAGGACTAAGGCAGAGCCCATTTAGGGATAAGCGGTTCACTCCCTATCAACTCCATTGTAACAGCATTTTACCTGCAATCTGTTGCAGTTCCGTTAGGGGGCAATCACGAGTAAGTGCAAAAACAATGGGGGTCTATGGGGCTAGACAGCTAAATTGGTCTGTTTCACCTAATTCTCATTGAAAAATTGAAAATTGGATTTTAGTTTCAGCAAGCTCAATATGGATTATAGGTCGAAAGTTGAATGAACAATTACTTATGACCCTTTGGTTTCTTACAGGATTGGTCGTTGTTGCCCATAACACACTAGCATCCAGCCAATGAATGACATCATTGACTTGTCTGAAAGCCTTTTTAGAACAATTAAGTGACTTAGCCGTGTGTATTTTCTTTGATCCCCTTTTTGCATGCAGTATTCCAATTTCTACACAAAAAAATATATCCAGAGAAAAGTGGATTTTAGGAGTACAACTCCATTCACCTCCATCCATTCTCCACTTACTCGTGATCGCCCTCTTGTTGCAGTACCATCTGGAAGTATTTTGAGAGTGGCGGATCTCTCCTTAATAGGCATTCTCTGACTAAGGACTAAAGACTCACAGACTTAATTGATCTCAGGTGCTAAGTGAGTGAGTGTGTGAGGCCACATGGGCTCAGATAGGTATAAATAGGATTGGGACAGCACTATACCAGATCACATTTACATTAGCGATGTGTAATAACAAAGACGTAGCTGACACTTGCACCATGCACGTGCGTCATGCTGTTGTTTACCTTCGTAATTTACAGATTTTCCTATGGTCTCTGCGATAAACGTCACATCACTTTGAACTGTGGGTGAAGTCTGCACCGATGCAGCGGTAAGTGTGTACTCAAACCCTCACGCCCTTTAAAATTCCACATTAGGACAGCCCTAAACACTTAAGAATTCCGCAAGAACACACACCAAAGTCTTTGAGTCTTTGAGTCCGGTCTTTGGGATTGGCCCAATATGTGTGAACACATACAAACCTTAAAGTCTGCAGTTTACAGTGAGGGCTACTGAGTCCTGTAGAGAGAAGCTGAACTCCTGACTCCTCCAGGTCATTGTGACTCAGGTCCAGTTCCTTTAGGGAGATGGAGGACTGCAAAGCAGAGGCTACAGCCTTACAGGATTCCTCTGTTAGCTCACAACCAGCAAGTCTGCATAGAGTGAGAGGGCAAGAGACAGACATCAGAAAACAGAATGGTGGCATGCATACATTCATATTCTTACCATTATTATCAACGTTTTTTAGCTAAAATCTTATTATATTTTTAAACAGACATTTACACATTATAATACAAATAAACAGGGAAAGGAATAGAGGACATTGAGTAAAATAATAGTTTATACTTGTAAGAATGGGGTTGTGATTGAAATTAGTTTTCATCACAGAATCCTCTTCCTGCAGCAATTGCAGACTTTGTAGCCTGACTGCTTCATCTCTAAATGAGTCTTGTTGCAATGTGCTGGGTCACTGTTTAGGTTTATGATTCATATTAAAGTAGTAATATCACTTTGAGAAAAACAGTGTGCAAAATGAGATAATACAGCTTAGGTCTTGTACAGCTTCCCTGCAAATGGACTCCCACTAATCATCCCAACCTCAGTGTCCAGCTCCCTGTGTGGATGTAGAGCTCTATATGTGCATGGACACATCTAGCCTGGTCATACCAAACCCTCGTACTAACATCGTAATGGTGAAGGGAAATGAAAATTGAGCAGAAGCTTACGGAGGGCTATGCCAGGCTAGGACACACCAGCAGGGAGCGCTGAACTGATCTGGGGTCAACTTCCTCTCAAACCAGGCACAACAATCAGAGCCAATGTTTCTCAAAATGCTTCTATGCTTCTAAGTCTGAATGTCAAAATTCTTTGAAAGTTTGAATGTGTAGGCCTCTGTGAACTCTTCCAGAGTTTTACTGACCTCAGTTTCTCCAGGTGGCAGTTTGAGTTTCTAAGACCAGAGAGCAGCTTCTCTGTTGATGTCTGCAGATCACAACCACTCATGTCCAACTCACTCAGTTGAGAAATATATGAAAGAACTGAGACCACAACCTCACGGGAGCGGTCTTTGAGTTCACGGCTGATGAGTCTGTGGTGAGAGAGGAAAACACTTGAAGCAACAGGTCTTCTATACTCCTTACATTCCAAACATGAAAGGACAGAAAACAAGATGTGCACTGTGCAAAATACAGACCTGACTTTACAGACTTGATTCAGTGGTTGATGGAGCAGTTCTCCTCCACAGTCCTGAAGCTCACTGTCACTGATGTCCAGCTCTCTTAGGTGGGAGTTTGCCTTCTGAAGAATCAAGGCCAAAAACCTTCCTCTCAGTTTACAGCCAACAAGTCTGTAAGAACATAAACCATGTAACAGAATCACAAATAGTGGAATCAGAGAGGAAACATGAGGGGTGAAAAATGATGTTGTTAGTGTCTCATCAGCAGGGAGTATCATGCTATTATATAATAGACAGGTCTGGGACCAGTTCATTCACATCAACATGGACATTTAAAGCCCAGAGCTTCTAAAACTCATGTTCTGAGTCTAGCATCCCAGAGCAGTGGCAGTCCTCTACTCTACTGTATGTCCACAGTGTGGAGTGGGTGCAGGTGCAGGAAGAAAGCATTCTGCATTATAAGAGACTCCTCTCTCGCGGCACATGGACTATTTGTTCACCTGCCGTCTGGAAGGAGATATTGCTTCAGAAAAACAGTCTGATGCTGCCAAAGCTTCTACCCACAGGCCATACGAACTCATTGTAACTAGCACACAAGTTTCTATACATAGGAACCGATTTAACACCGATTTTTGTTTTACTTTATCTTTCAGTTCATTGTATATGCACGCTGGTCATGAGAAACATTTCCACTTCACTGTAGATGTTTTAGATATGGCTGCAATAACAAATGCACTTAAACTTGAACCTCAATGTGAATTTCAATGTGTAGATAAGACCTCTGTGAGTGTGAACTCAGAATATCACTGACCTCAGTTTCTCCAGGTGGCAGTTTGAGTTTCTAAGACCAGAGAGCAGCTTCTCTTCTGATGTTTGCAGATCACAACCACTCATGTCCAACTCACTCAGCTGAGAAATATACGACTGCAGAACTGAGACCACAACCTCAGATGAGCTGTGTTTGAGCCTACAGCTGATCAGTCTACAGTGAAGCAACAACAAAAAAAAAAACAGTATAAGCAACCAGTCCTCTATACTTACATTTCCAAATATGAAATGACAATAAAAAAGATGGACAGCTTTGCATCAGTCAGTGTGCTCTGTGTAAAATACAGACCTCACTTTACAGTCTTGATTCAGTGGTTGATGGAGCATTTCTCCTCCACAGTCCTGAAGCTCACTGTCACTGATGTCCAGCTCTCTTAGGTGGGAGTTTGCCCACTGAAGAGTCACAGCCAAAAATCTTCCTCTCAGTTTACAGCCAACAAGTCTGTAAAAACACAAACCACGTAACAGAAGATACAGACATAGTGAAATAAAAGGACATACCAATGCTGGAGTAAAACACTGATGTTGATATTGAATGGTTAACACATCTACAGTTACAGTCATTTAAATGAGACACATCAGCAGGGAGTCAACTGGTCTGGAACTAATTCTCTCACATCACCATTGACACAAGTAAGGGATAACGGCCGACGAGGTGACCGGTTCGATGGAAATAATGGCTAGGTGGAGGTCTAGAACTCCGGCGACATGCGAAGCACGGAGTTCTAAATGGCTGGTTGCTACGGCCAAAAGCCAGTCGTTAGTTCTATCTCTCCTGTTGTCAAGCGGGCATATATATCTCAGGTTTCTGATTAACTTTAACTTTGAAAGATCGCTACTTTTATAGCCTACATGGCATCCAACTAGCTACAATCCACCTCCGTCATATGCTACAATGTTACTATGGTTCTGCACGTCTGTATTTCAGCTTGGATGCAACGTGACAGTTCATTTAAATTTTGCAACGAGTTTGGCAAATTAATATTCAAGTGTGATATGGGAACTACTTCAAAGGTAGCAGGTTATACGAAGTTAATGGCCACCCCATCAGCCAATCAGAGAAGAGAATTCCATTGTTGAGGGAGATAAAATCAAAACATTAATTTGTGAAACATTATCTTTTCTTAACACCAATAACAGTTTCACAGTTTTGCAGAGATTCAAAATTTCACTCAACTATAGGTGTTCTACAGATATGACTGGAATGACAAAACTTTAAATAAGACCTCTGTGAACTCTGCCTGTCATACTAGGGGTCAGTGTAGGGGTGTCGGGATATACCAATTTTGTAATCATGAAATATGAATATCGTAGAAATAATGTACCCACAATAATATTGTATAAAGGCTGCCTATTTCACAACAACTGCATTTTCAAATGAACAGGCTTGTTAGCGCTTGTTTATCTCTTGTGATTTCTCTCTCCTCCTCCATTGCAGCCTTCAAAGTCACACACACAGACCTGATGTCACAGCAATGGCAAACTTTAGACTTTGTGACTTGTAGACATGATGGAGAATGCAGCGGATAGAATAACCTTTATCTGTCAGAACTATAGAGAGATAGCCTCTACCTGCTTCGCTCCACAGAGAGAAAATGCACTTTCCAGTGTGGGAACTCTTTGGGCTGCGCAACAAAACGCAACATCAGGAGATTGTGTCTAATAGTATTAGTCTAAACAATTATACCGAACTAACTAGCCCACAAGAAAAAGGCTTTGAAACAGCCAAGTTTATATGAACTTGCTAGAGTGCTACCTGGCCTACTGGAAATGTTATGCAAAGTTGTAGGCTTAATGTGAACTTTCATTTTGTCACACGGTGTGTTGCAAACTACTTCCAAAGTTTCCATCACTCATTCGCATGATGCCCATCGCAATGAATTTGAAGATCATGTTAAAAGTGTGCTTGTAAAAAGTAACCATGCTTCAAAACCTACCTCTGCAAAGTGATATTTCTGAGATGTCAAAGAAAGAGGCAACAAAGGCATCCCTGCACGTGCTTTCGCTAATTAAGCTGCTATACTCTTACAGGAGGTAATGTAAGCGTTTGTCCATGGAACTGGTAGTGTGTGCAACCATGCCATGCCCTTTTACAGTATGCAATGTGTGATGACATTTTATCATGATTGTATTCTGAAATTATGATATTGTGACAGCCCTATTTCAGAGTATTACTGACCTCAGTTTCTCCAGTCGGCAGTTTGGGTTTCTAAGACCAGAGAGCTGCTTCTCTTCTGACGTTTGCAGATCACAGCCAATCATTTCTAACTCACTCAGTTGAGAATGATATGACTGCAGAACTGTGGCAACAACCTCACATGAGCTGTGTTTGAGTTTACACCTGGTAAGTCTACAATGGAAGAGGAAAACACTATATAAACACACATTATACAGTATAATGGGGTATACACAGGGTATACATATACATGGGGCATACACGTCATATACCCCTTAAATTTCTTAGTATTAAAGTGTAACTGCACCCTAAAATATGTTTTTTGAGCTGTTGAATGATTGAAATTACTCATAAGTGGTGAACTACACTATTACCAGGGTTAATATTGACAAAAATTGTGTTTCCCGAGAAAGTAACATTTTGTATGATTTTGTATTGGAGATATAGCTCTCCGCGCCTTCTACAGGTTGAAACATGCCATGGCATTTTGGTCCAAAATGCTGACGTAGTCCTGCGCTTCTCTGGCGACTCTACACCGGGTCGTTACAAATTAAGAATGAAACACCTGCCCTGATTACTTGTGATAAGCCATGTCTGCAGCACTTACATGTATTCCCAGATTGACAGAATTTCAGAACATCCCACCCATTTTTAAAGCCTTTTTCAGAAATGTGAATGGAGTTATGGGGTGCAGTTACACTATAAGTTCCAGTTATAATGGTGTGAACCACTTTTAGATCAAACAGAAAGCAACAGCCTCAGTACTGTGCTAAAAATACAGACCTGACTTTACAGTCTTGATTCAGTGGTTGATGGAGCAGTTCTCCTCCACAGTCCTGAAGCTCACTGTCACTGATGTCCAGCTCTCTTAGGTGGAAGTTTGCTCCCTTGTGAGCCAAAGCCAAAAATCCCCCTCTCAGTTTACAGCCAACAAGTCTGTAAACACATAGACCATTTCACAGAGAATCACAAACGGTAAGAATCAAAGAGGATACTGTATTCAAGAGCAAAACACAGATGATGGTACTGTCTGCTTAACACAGTCTGTGAATAGTCTATAGCTAAAGTAGAATAAAGTAAAGAATATTCATCTCATAGCACTAGTAAAAGAAAAACATACATGATCAATGTATCAAACAAACAATCAATAAATCAGTCAGTCAGCTCTACAGTATAGGTTATCTTGCCAGTATTTTCTAAGTCTGGATGAGTATTGCTCACAGCTCACAGCTCTACAATATTACTGACCTCAGAGTCTCCAGTTTGCAGTTTGGACTCAGAAGAGCAGAGACCAGTTTTTCTCCTGACTCCTGCAGGTCATTCTGACTCAGGTCCAGCTCTTTTAAGGGTGAGTTTGCAGACTGCAGAGCTGAGGCCACAATCTCACAGGACTTCTCTGTGAGTTTACTGCCAGCAAGTCTACAAGAGAAAGGCAATATGTCAAGTCCTAATACAGTTAAAACAACACTGTGTAGTGTTTTTTTTCTCATTTGCACATTTCTCTTGTCTGATGCAAATGTTGTAGCAAACAATGTGAACTGTAGAAGACTGTTCTCAAAGATGTGAATGTAAAACAAGCGCTGTTTCTTTAAACATCTCACTGTGCACCTTTAAACCATGCTACCTATCCACGATATTCCGCAGCCAACAATGGGGGGTCGCCATG
The DNA here is from genome assembly GCF_963854185.1 of Sardina pilchardus. Lineage (NCBI taxonomy): Eukaryota > Metazoa > Chordata > Actinopteri > Clupeiformes > Clupeidae > Sardina > Sardina pilchardus. The sequence goes on along the minus strand of NC_084994.1, from coordinate 32,534,833 downwards.
ACACCGAGACGGTTTTCTATTTCCGGCGAAGCTGCATTGTATCTGTTTTAACGTGACGGTTTACGGTGCTTAACATATCATAACGCATATAAAAGTCAACTTTTCTATTTTATATCGGTTATATGTGATGCAGTATATACATGCTGAGGGCAGAATTGTCAACATTTCGAACGAAATCTAAGTTGAGGCATAACCTAGTTTGCTATGGAGAACGCACATGTTAACAGAATGAACGGAAGTTGAAAACAGTATCGTAACCATCGCAACGATACATATTTCCGGGTTAAGGAAAGAGGTGGATAGCAACATCTCCTTATAAAAGTGTCATCTAAAATGTAAATCATTCTGACAACAGAACAAGACTTCCACAAATGTAACTCACAGAGCCTTTCTGCAGCATCTCACGGCTGGAACCAGTCTCCTGCGACCTTCTGGAGAGGTTTTGTATTTGTTCAGGTCAAACTCATCCAGCACCTCATCAGACATCAGAAGCACATGAGCCAAGGCTGAGCAGTGAGCCAGTGTGAGCTGTTTCACGGCACCTTTCTCTGCCTTCAGGAAAGCCTGGATTTCATCATGAACAGAAGAGTCATGCATTTCCACCAGGCAGTGGAACAGATTGATGCACCTCTCGGGGGAGATATTTGGTCTCTGCATTATCTTCAGGTTCTTGATTGTTTTCTTCACACTCTCTGGTCTGCTGTGTGTGTCTGTCAGGAGGCCAAGCAGAAGTCTCTGATTTGACACCAGAGAAATGCCATGAAGGAAGCGGACAAACAAATCAAGGTGTCCATTCTTGCTCTCCAAAGCTTTGTTCACTGCATTCTTCAGCAGCTCATCTAGAGGCCAATCTGGCAAAGTCATGGACTTTCTCTTAAGAAATGGTTCCAAGACCTTAATGTTCTTACTCAAAAAGGAGGCAAACAAATGAAGTGCAGCAAGAAACTCCTGGATGCTCAGATGGACAAAGCAGTAGACCTTCTTGTGGTGAAACACACATTCCTCCCTAAAGATCTCTGTGCACATGCCAGAATACACTGAAGCTTGACTGACATCAATACCACACTTTTTCAGGTCTTCCTCATAGAACATGAGATTGCCATTTTCCAGATGCTTGAAAGCCAGCTCTGCCAGTTTCAATATGACACCCTTGTGTGATTCCAGGAGCCACTGTCTATCTGTCTCACTTTCCTCTTGATACTTTTGGTTCTTCCTGGTGGTCTGGATGAGCAGGAAGTGTATGAACATTTCAGTCAGTGTTTTGGGGGCTTCCTTCCTATCATCCTGTTCCAGTATCTGCTGAAGGACAGTGGCTGTGATCCAACAGAACACTGGCATGTGGCACATGATGTGGAGACTCCTGGTTGCCGTGATGTGTGAGATGATTCTGTTGGCTTGATTCTGGTCACTGATCCTCCTCCTGAAATACTCTTCCTTCTGTGGGTCATTGAACCCTCGTACTTCTGTCACCAGACTGATGCACTGGGAAGGGATCTGACTTGATGCTGCTGGTCGGGAGGTTATCCAGAGGAGAGCAGAGGGAAGAAGAGTTCCCTGAATGAGGCTCGTCATCAGCACATCCACTGATGATGTTTGTGTTACATCAGACAATGTCTGGTTCTCTTGGAAATTCAGTGGAAGTCGACTCTCATCCAGACCATCAAAAATGAACACAATGCGGCAGTCTTTGTATTCACCATCTTGTAGCTCTCTAAGCTCAGGGTGGAATTCAAGCAGGAGCCTGTGAAGACTGTACTGATCATGCTTAACCAAATTCAGCTCACGGAACGGAAACACAAACATGAAATCTACATCCTGGTTAGCTTTCTCCTCTGCCCAGTCAAGGATGAACTTCTGCACTGAGACGGTTTTTCCAATGCCAGCAATCCCCTTGGTCATCACATTTTTGATGTGTCTTTTTTGTCCAGGTAAGGGCTTGAAGATGTCATTGCAGTTGATTGATGTGTCTTCTGTCGTTTGTGGCCTGGATGCTGACTCTACCTGCCAAACCTCATGCTCATTATTCACCCCTTCACTCTCTCCCTCTGTGATGTAGAGCTCTGTGTAGATCTTGTTCAGGAGTGTTTGAGTCCCTGACCTTATGATGCCTTCACATATGCTCTCAAACCTCCTCTTCATGCTGGCTTTATGGGTCATCAGTACTCTGGTCAGGACATGGTCATCTGTTTGGCAGTACACAAACAAACAAACAAACAAACAAACAAACCATTCATAATTCATAACTAATAAGTCAGTGTTTCTAAAATACATTTTCAGCATAACAATATTAGATGATGAGGATTTTGATTTATTTTGAAGGAATGGTCTTTATATTCAGCATGAATCCTGCTTTTGCACACAGATCTTAGAGCCTCACCTGTTAGTTTGGCCCTTTTGACTGGAGCATGCTCAGTTTGTAGATGAGTGCTGCCTGTCATGACTGTGTGCTCATCTAAGGGATGCTGTGGAGAGATCTGTGCTGTGTGGATGTGTGGATAAAGAGGGTGCTGGATGTGTGGATGCTGCCCCATGGCTGAGTCTGAGTATTGAGGACGCGGCCCGGTGTCTGTGTGTGGGGATGGAGGAACTTGTGCCATGTGTGCAGATGGGTTCAGATGAAGTGCCATTTCACTGTGTTGGTATGACAAAG
>NC_084994.1:32522183-32527183 GCF_963854185.1 Sardina pilchardus | reverse complement strand
GTAAGTGTGCACAAACGAACTTGATATTAGGCTATTATTGTGTGCAGTCACATACTTAAACTAGCAGCCATGTATTGCTGGTTATGGCATGACCGCTAATAACGTGTGTGAGAGCAGAAAAGACGCGCAGGCAGGCTAGGGGAGCAGAGCCTATGGCTCTGTAGGGGGGACTAGAAGCATGCCTTGTGGACACGCATGTTAGGCTATACTTCAAAAGAACACACGGACATTATTATTAATAATTATTATAAATCAATCCGCGGATCATGTCTGCCGAACCGTAGATACTGATCCGAACGGATCACGGATCAATGATGATCCGTTGCACCACTAGCAAGAAGGCAACGGAAACTTCTCGGATGTTCTGTGATTGGTTCGCCAACATCAGGCGAACATTTGGGCGTTAGTTTCCAGACTGGCTTAGCAGCGGGATTGAAATCACCGTGCAAGGCAGTATGGGAACACCCAGGCTAGGTAAACGTGGTAATACTGCATCTTTCATTTGAGACCAGTTTTTCTTGGCCATTTGTGATCATGCGCCTCAACACCCCTCGTTGTTTCATCTACATCCATGGGTGTAGGGTGTGCAGGGTTCAAGGGCAAGACAGCGGTGAATGACAACTAGCAAAGAAATTTGTGTCATATGCTTGTGTCTGGCGTAGTGACGTGCCAGATGTAACATAACATGAGGTGCAATATGATGTCTTGAATTTTGAAAACTCCAGATGGAACAACTCACCTTCGATAAGGCCTTCCTTTGCTGACCCCCTGATGCCCATCAGTGGACACAACTCACCTTGGATAAGACAGCACTCTTCCTTTGCTGACCCCCTGATGTCCATCAGTAACGGACTCCTCATCCTTCAGGGACACGTGGCTGGACACGGCACATGCTGCTCTGGCTGTCTGATATCCACTGACAGCATCCTCACCCTCTTGAGGGAAATCCATCCTAATCAATCAAATCAATAACAAAATGAAATGAGAGTGATTGAGTGGGTGTGAGAGAGAGAGGGAGGAGGGCTCTCAAGAGAGACTAGGAACAATGTTTTGACGAGAGATTTCTCAGGAAACACTCACTTTTTGCAGCTACCAATCAGATCTGTCGATCCATTTCTGCTCCAACAATAGCAGACATGTTGATAGAGACCAGGGAACCACAGAGAGAGGGAGTAATCTATAATGGAAATCAATACCAACACTTTAACATGAAACCATTCCCACCACTACTTGTACTATTACAATTAATTACCTATTCATAACTAATAATAGCCTGTGCTAAGTAGTATACCACTACATTTTTGGTAATTTGCTGAAAAGTGTGTTGCTCTGACTGTGTCTGGTGTTTAACTAACGTAATAGATTTTGACAAAACTGCAGACGGTAGCCTAGTAGACGGTGCAGCCTATGTGGTTTTGAATGCAGGCTTTGTTAGGCTATCAGTAGGGGGAGCCCACAGGAAAGACTTTAGGCTACTTTTGAGCCTTAAATTTTTTTTTATAAAGAAAACGTTTATTTTTAGCATTTCTCATAATCCCATTACAAGATGTCGTGATGCCTATATCAGGCCAGAAGCTACACCTTAAGGCTACAGGCCAATGAAGTAGGCTAGGCTACGATAGCCAGCAAGTTTATTCGTGTGGTTGTTAGGTAGGCTACCTGTCTGTAGGTTTAATTATAGGGGAGAACCGGCACAATCGTAAGACTTTTTATTTTATTTTCTCAGTTCACATAGGCCTACATAATTTATTTACAACTAGGCTACGTTTCGGTTGATCCATTCGACAGACTATTTACTATGCTACATTTAAGCCTATTTGAGTGACGTCTGAAAGTTAGCATGAAATGCAGGCCTAGCCAACGAACAAATCCACTTCGTCTCCGATTGGTCTCCCTCTCCAAATGATCTCCAAGCCACGACACCGACAGCAATTAACGCTTCTCTGTAATCGATCATAACTATAAAAACTAACTTCATCTAGGCTACTTACCTCTATAAAACGTCAAAAATATTCTTGCCCTGAGCACCGGTCTCTTATCTGAGATTTACTTTCGATTTCACTTGTTCCGGGTATTTCATCACATGGCATGGGGTGCCTCTCAACATCTCTCCTCGAGGGGCGTTCCCACTGATCTATAATCGACACTGGATAGACTGTCCCATTGTTGCCGCACCATCATTCTTTATTTAGATCAGTGAGGAACGAGGCCCGAGGAGCGAGGGAGGACGTAAAAGCCCAAACGAGAGGCACCCATATGGTTTTGGATTAGCCTACGTGCACTTCCACACTTGCTGGGCCGTTCCATTGGATGTGATCTTGACAGCTGGGGAAGGTAGGCCTACTGTGAGTGTGAAAGTGTAGCCCAACCCCTAGCATAGGCCTAGTCTAGCACCCGACTCGCAAGAAAACATATTCTATCAAGGATGCGCTCTTGACTTTGAGAAACAGCCTAGCAGGCCAAAAACCATAGGCCAGCTGTATTTCTCTATTATAGTAGGCTAGCCTAACACTGGAACAGGCTAGTTGTTGTTGCTGTGCACATATGTCAAATAGTCGCTTTGGACCTCATTAATGCTGCCAGGAGCCATTATCTGTGCAATAGAAAGAAAGCAAGCAAAGTTGTTAAATCCCAAACCTAGAATGAACATCTTACCAATAGCCTATACTTACGAACTACTTTCTATTTTTTTTTAGTATGATTGATCAGCAGCATATTTTCATTTTCTTGATTCTTGAACTTCCACTGGATCACTCTAACGTCTCGTAAGCGCTCTGACCACAAAACAACCACAAGGTGGCAGTAGCCTACCGTGACATTCTCCACTGTGAATCTACGCCTCTACTATAAATCTCCACGTCAGTTCAAAATAGAAGTAGGAGGGTGGGAGGTGGGAGGTGGGAGGTGGTAAGTGAAGTAAAAATTCTCAGTAAATGAGAATGTGATTTTTCCTATCTCAACGTTCTAACTTTGAACTTTTTTTTTTATCTTTTACATTTTGACGGATTATCTCAGAAGTAGTAGAAACTGGCTTCATAAATACTGTCAGCATCTTTTTTTTTTGTTTTACTGTAGTCTAGCTATTGTTGGGAGTAGGCCTACCTCAAGTTACTTTGTAAAAGTAAGCAAAGATAGTAGAAGACCGCAAAGATCTCTTTACTTTAGTCAAATCTATATACTATTGTTTCTTCTTCTTCTTTTTTTAGTCGTCTTTTAATTTACTATGGCATAATAAAATGGCAAAACATATATAGACATGCTGGTGTGTTCACTTCACTCAAACCGTATGATAGACACGCTCATTCAGGCAACACATCGATGGTGTCTTCACTTCACTCAAACTGTAGGCTACAGCCCCTGTTATGTTTTGAGAAGGGATAGTCAGCTTGGGGCCACACATTTCAAATGCCATAGAACGATCTCCTATGCCATCTTCACACAGGCAGAGGAAAAACACAACAAAACAAAACAAGAAACAAACAAATGAAATTACAGTGCCCCTTCTCTCTCTCTCTCTCTCTCTCTCTCTCTCTCTCTCTCTCTCCTTCTGTCTCTCTTTCTCTCTTCACTCGTCCTGACCTCAAAACCAGCGGAGATTTAAGAGCTCACACAGGCTGCAGGGCAGCTTCTCAAGCCGCTATGAAGAAATTCCCACGAGAATGTGATCCCAGACTCTCTCTCTCTCTCTCTCTCTCTCTCTCTCTCTCTCTCTCTCTCACTCTCTCTCTCTCTCTCACTCTCTCTCTCTCTCTCACTCACTCACTTTCTCTCACCCTCTCTCTCTCCTTCTCTCTTTCTCTCTCTTACTCACTCCCACTTGCTTTCTCTCTCACTCACTCTCCCACTTGCTTTCTCTCCTTCTCTCTCTCTCTCTCTCCTTCTGTCTGTCTCTCATTCACTCTCCCACTCACTTTCTCTGTGTGTCTGTGTGAGAGAGAGAGAGAAAAAGAGAAAGAAATGTGTGTGAGAGAGAGAGTGTGTGTGTATGTGTGTGTGTGTGTGTGTGTGTGTGTGTGCGTGTGCACGTGCGTGCGTGCATGCTTGCATGTGTATGTGTGTGTGTGTGTGCAGTGTGCGAGTTATACCACGGTCTCCGGGGGAGCCGGGGGGCGGGGCGGGGTTTTTTTTTTTTTTTTGGGGGGGGGGGGCAAAGTTTAAATGCCGATCCTGCAACAGCATAGGCATAGGCCTATTATAAAGAGAAAATTCGTTGCACACGGGTGCGATAGGTCTAACAGCTATATAGCCATATTTAGACGAAACACCCTGATGGATCACGTCAACAGATTTCCCGAATGGGCTACGCAAACTTCAGTGAACTTGATAGTAAATAATCCACGGACCACCAATAATGTGTCTTCTGACTGTTTAATTGAATCAACTTAATTAGGCTACTCAACAACTTACATTGTTTCACAACCACATGGGATATCCTGTACACAGAGCCAAACACACGAAATAAGAGCAGCCAGCGGCTGCAACCATGAACAAATTATGGCAAAGCCTTTACAATACAGGACACAACACAACCCTCTCCCTGCCTGGAGAGACGCAACGCCATACACAACACAACGATGCACAGAGCCATTATCATAAGTAGGCCTATCACATCACAGCAATCCATAGGCCTACAACACAGCAAAATGTAAGTAAAAACAGGTATTACCTAATACAGAAGCGACTTTTAGACATTCGACTACAGTGCTAGTAGTGTGAACGAGCTTGTGTGAGTGGGTAGTGGGTGGAGCTGCGGGCAGCGTCCCCACGTTTCAAGCGCGAAAGCAGGCACTTTTTTCATGAATCATAAACTCAAAATACATTTATTTATCTGATTTTACACCTTTGAGGGAAAAATATGGTCAAAATATAATTTATTTGGCAATCATTAATATTTTAGAGCTCCCCCAAAATTTCACAAAACATGTTTCCAGGGGAGCTCAGGTGGCCACTAGGGGAGCCATGGCTCCCCCTGCTCCCCCCTAACTCGCACCCTGTGTGTG
>NC_084994.1:32497183-32502183 GCF_963854185.1 Sardina pilchardus | reverse complement strand
TTTCTGGCCATCTTGCCTGCCTGCTGCCAGTCTGTGTGCCCATCTGTCTGTCTGTGTGTATGCCTGTCATTTCTTCTGTTCTGTCTGTCTGTCTGTCTGTCTGTCTGTCTGTCTGTCTGTCTGTCTTCCTGTCTCTCTGCCTGCCTACCTGTCTGTCTGTCAGCCGTGGCCTACTGGTTAGGGCTTCGGGCTTGTAACCTGAGGGTTGCCGGTTCGATCCCCGACCAGTCCACGGCTGAAGTGCCCTTGAGCAAGGCACCTAACCCCTCACTGCTCCCTGAGCGCCGCTGGTTGGGCAGGCAGCTCACTGCTCTGGGTTGTGTGATTCAACTCACTGTGTGTTCACTGTTTGCTGTGTGTGTTCACTAATTCAGTTAAATTGGGTTAAATGCAGAGAACTGAATGTCCCTCACAGGATCAAAAATTATATATTCTATTCTATTCTATTCTACCTGCCTGCCTACTTGTCTGTCTGTCTGCCTACTTGCCTGCCTACCTGTCTGTCTGTCTGTCTTCCTGTTTGCTTACATGGCAGTCTGGGTGTATTTTATGTGTGTATGTGTTGTGCCAGTCTGGCTGTATGAGTGTATGTGTTGTGTGGGTATTCCATAGGCGTCATGCCAGTTTGTGTGTGTGTGTGTTGTGTTAGTGTCCCCATGGGCATCATGTTGGTCTGGGTGTGTGTGTGTGTGTGTGTTTTGCGGGTCCCCTTGGGTGTTGTGGCGTCTGGGTGTGTGTGTGTGTGTGTGTGTGTGTGTGTGTTGTGTGGGTCCCGTTGGGTGTTGTGGCGTCTGGGTGTGTGTGTGTGTGTGTGTGTGTGTGTGTGTGTGTGTGTGTGTGTGTGTGTGTGTGTGTGTGTTGTGTGGGTCCCGTTGGGTGTTGTGGCGTCTGGGTGTGTGTGTGTGTGTGTGTGTGTGTGTGTGTGTGTGTGTGTTGTGCGGGTCCCGTTGGGTGTTGTGGCGTCTGTGTGTGTGTGTGTGTGTGTGTGTGTGTGTGTGTGTGTGTGTGTTTTGCGGGTCCCCTTGGGTGTTGTGGCGTCTGGGTGTATGTGTGTATGTGTGTGTGTGTGTGTGTGTGTGTGTGTGTGTGTTGTGGGGGTCCCCTTGGGTGTTGTGGCGTCTGGGTGTGTGTGTGTGTGTGTGTGTGTGTGTGTGTTGTGCGGGTCCCGTTGGGTGTTGTGGCGTCTGGGTGTAAGCCACCAGCCTCTGCCCCACTGGCTCTCTCATGCCCAGTGGCCCCCGCTGAGCCAAGATGGCCGCCGCTGCGGTTTCCACTGGGTGTGGTAAACCCTTTGGGGCCGGCTGAGCCAAGATGGCCTCTGCTGCGGTTTCCACTGGGCGCGGTGGCCTGCTGGGGCCTGGCAGAGCCCAGCGTGTGTGTGTGTGTGTGTGTGTGTGTGTGTGTGTGTGTGTGTGTGTGAAAGCGGGTGGCGAGGGGAGAGGAAGAGATGGTATGGCCACATGCCCTGACTCACAGTGCCATTCAGAATGATTCAGCCATGCAGTGCGTCACCGAATTGGAGGAACTACGTGTGTGTGTGTGTGTGTGTGTGTGTGTATGTGTGTGTGTGTGTGTGTGTGTGTGTGTGTGTGTGTGTGTGTGTGTGTGTGTGTGTGTGTGTGTGTGTGTGTGTGTGTGTATGTGTGTGTGTGTGTGTGTGTGCGCGCGCGCGTGTGTGTGTGTGTGTGAGAGAGCGAGGGCAGCTTTTCCGACATGCTTGTGTGTGAGAGAGAAAGTGAATGTGTCAGTGTTTATACTCCACGAGATTTCATTATAAACACATACTGTGTGTTTCAAAATAAACACATACAGTACTGTGCACGCGCATGTGTGTGTGTGAAAGAGAGAGAGAGCGATAGAGATAAAGAGAGAGAGAGAGAGAGAAGAGAGAGAGAGAGAGAGAGAGAGAGAGAGAGAGAGAGAGAGAGAGAGAGAGAGAGAGAGAGAGAGAGAGAGTTTGCCCTGTGTGCAGGGGCGCCGCCAGGGGGGGAAAGGTTAGGACGATTCTAAGGGCCCAGCACTAACAGGGGGCCCTTTGAGGGCTATCAATAATATTGTAATAGTATTGTCATCTGTTGGATTTTTGAATAAATGTTTCATTTGATCTGTTTAAATTAGCAAATTATATATGGTTTTACAAGTCAACTACTATTTTCAGTGTAGGAACATAATCTAAAGCGATTTCAAACACCCCTATTGTGGACCGTACCATTTTCAACCACCGTGGCGCTAGAACGGAGATAGAAAACGACTTCAGCAGTGTCAACATTGAGTGACAAAACGCTAAGTAAATTCCCCCAGTATAGGCTAAATTCGTTTTGCTGCTGCTGGGTAAATGTAACTTGCTAGCAGACGTCTAGCTCGTTGAAAATCATGTCATCAAGTCATTACAACCGGCATTTATTAACGTTTTTACCCCCCACCCCCATGTAATTCGAACTATGAGCAGCAGGCTATCCTACCCCCCAATTCGCACTCTGCATAGGTGCGTGCATTTTAGAAGTTGCCAAGTAAATTATGAAGTCTGGATATCACAAACGCGAGCAGAAGCAGAGAGCTAAGAGGGAGAAAAAAGTCACTCGGTTTTTCCAAAAGAAAGGTAATTCACTGACACTGGATGCCATGAGTGACACAACACGCTAGCTAGCTAGCTGATAAAAGAGATGATTTCGTTTAGGCTAAACCCAATTTTCAGTAGCCTAGGCTAAGAAGTGCAGTGTTATTTTATTTAAACACTCCACGTTCATTGCCATGGGAGAACAGATTCATGTAATGTAGAAGGTCTGTAAGTGTAATTTACAGTAGTCTGTAACTGGATGAACTTGAGCAATAAAATAGGCTATGCAAGATAAAATATTAGCCTACACGACTGCTGGTGCTAAGAACTGGTTTCTTAACTAATGAGGTGCCCTCAACATACACACTACAGATTCATCCTCAGGAATAGGACCCCAGCCCTCATATCAACCCACATCCCAATTGAAGGAGGAGGTGAGCAATACAATACAATAATTAACTAGCCTAGTTATTCATGAAGGCAAACATTTGATCACATACAGTAAGTCAATAAAGACAACAATTGGAATACATGATTGACACCCTGATGATGTTTGCTGGAGAGCTCTGAAGTATCCACAATGTGCATACAGAATGTTATAAATCCATATAAGTGATGCATGCAAGTTCTCTCAACACATGAACATTTGGCTTGAAAGAACTGCATAGTGGCCAAACCATAGATATATATAGGTAGATACCGCATTGTCCGTTGAGTTCTATTAGAACGAACGTGGAATACGGCCGCCATATTGGTAGGGGCAACATTCCCCCGTAAATGAATGGAGACCTATGGTGAGCTGAGGAGTTTTGGGCTGTAAAGTCCTCAAAACTCATAAATATTTCAATCGATGGGCATAAATTATATGTCATGGTTACAAGTAGCTAAACTACGTGAAGAAAACAAAAAAATAACACTATTTACGTGGAGAAAAAATAAACATTTTGATGAGAACAATTAAAAACACACCCAAACTCATTAAAATATATTGTCGGATTTATTTAAATATTTTACATAAAATCGTTTCATTAAAAAAACGATGACTTTTGGCCGTTTTGATGGTTTAAAATAGGAGATGCCGTCAGTTCTGCCACTTCGAAGTTCGAATGTTACCATTTCACTACTACTGCAAGCTGTCTGACAATCAACATTCAAATGACGGCATTTGACAACAGTAACAGGACACAGATCATACGGATATCGTTTGACAAGTGGAAACGTTTGCCTTTACATGACCCCAGAAAATGTAAGGTTTAACTATTCAATTGGGCAAAGAAATTGACACTTTTCTGAAGTTATCCTGCCGTGGCTGGCTGCTTACGTTACGTTATGCCATGGCAGCAACGAGCTAACAGGTAGGCTAACTTACTTTCATAAAATTAGACAGGTTAAGACTGTATGAATACTATTATAATAAAGTGACTACATGAGTAACGTTACGTTTCAGAATTAATTTGCCTTCAATTCACAACAAAACCATAGTTAACTGACGTGAAATTAGCCTTGCCACACTAGTCAGTACTATTAGCCAACTCAAACCTGTTCTCTACAAGCCTTTATAAGACTGTCAAATACAACAACAGAAAACATAAACGTGCGATTTTACATGTACAAGGCCATTACCATATGTTTAGAAGGCGCTACGATTTGTACAAAGCCCACAGGGTCTGTTATCCTATCATTTCCACTCTGAGACACCTGTTTCTCCATAGGCTTCCATTGATCTATCGGTCGACATTGCCCCTAGCAATATGGCGGCGCTCTTGCCGTACGTTCTAGAGCCCAATGCGGTGTCTATGTATATATGTCTATGGGCCAAACAATATTTGCTCATAAAAGAACACCAATATATTCCATAATATGTACCATGGCATTTTCATTTTAAGGGAACAGTCTATTCAGTGTGATTCAGACAGTTGTGCATTTTTAATTAATAGAAAATACTAATTATATATATATATATATATATATATATATATATATATATATATATATATATACAATGGGGAGAACATGTATTTGATAGGCTACCATGCTAAAGTTGCCTAAAAAGAGGAATATAAAATCATCATTTGACAATTGATCTTAATGCCTTAAAGGTAGGGTATGGAATGAGCTTTGTTGGCCATTTTTGCAAAATCACTTGAAATCCTATTCCTAACCCACTTATAGCCACTAAGTTGGAAGCACTGAAATGTAAATTAAACACGTCAATCATCTGCGGAACGGGCAGGGCTCGAAAAACTCCAGCCAATAGAATTCCTCACCCCATACCATCATTTCACAGCTCGTTCGTCAATCTAACGTCTTACTCCTCTTCCTACTCCCCCTCCCCACCGCGCGCGACCCTTTCGAAAGCTGGTGACCGCGAGTCAGTGCTGAAACGAAACCAACTTCCTGCTGCTGCACGTCAATGTTCCCCTCTTGTTGTATGTGTCACTTC
>NC_084994.1:32467183-32484683 GCF_963854185.1 Sardina pilchardus | reverse complement strand
TTGCTGCTAACAGTTAATGGCTAACGGCTAATGGCTAACGTCTAAGGATTACAGTAACAGTTACAGTAATGGCTAATGGCTAATGGCTATCGGCTAATGATTACAGTAACAGTTACAGTAATGGATAACGGCTAATGGCTAATGATTACAGTAACAGTTACAGTAATGGCTAACGGCTAATGGCTATCGGCTAACGATTACAGTAATGGCTAACGGCTAATGGCTATCGGCTAAGGATTACAGTAACAGTTACAGTAATGGCTAACGGCTACTGGCTATCGGCTAAGGATTACAATAACAGTTACAGTAATGGCTAACGGCTAATGGCTATCGGCTAAGGATTACAATAACAGTTACAGTAATGGCTAACGGCTAATGGCTATCGGCCAAGGATTACAATAACAGTTACAGTAATGGCTAACGGCTAATGGCTATCGGCTAAGGATTACAATAACAGTTACAGTAATGGCTAACGGCTAATGGCTATCAGCTAAGGATTACAATTACAGTAACTGCTGAAAGCTAAGCAGGTGTAGCAGATGTCCGCCCTGAGAAGGTTCTGTATTTCTGGGGTGTGTGCTTGTGTATACAGATGGTACGGGTTGAGAATGCTCCTTTCTTTCCCGCACATCGGGACTCCCGAAGCATCGGGACTTTAATTAAAACTGCAACCGCAAGGGGGCAACATAAGACCGCCTTAATAAAAGGAAGGTTCGGCTCATACCGGAAAACACGGAAAAACCCGAAGACACCGCGCTGGTGACAAGCGGAGAAAAGAGACATCACGCTCGGCATGTCAGATTGCAGTTTCAGAGTTTTCGAATGTTTTACAGCTCACAGCTGGCTCTCTCACTCGACGTAGCCTATAACTCAGTCAGTCCAGCAGAGATGCCAGAGCAACGTTTTGGTCAATGGGGAGGGAGAGAAATGCTCCGCATATCCGTCTCATTTAATCCGTCTCATTTAATCATTAAAATGAAGGTGATGACTGGCGAAATTATAATCAAACGACGTTTCAATAAACCATTGTTGAAATTAATGAAAATGGTTTTAGAAGCCTTCAATTCAACCTGAAAGACTCGATATAGGCAACCTTAGATTAATTCATTAATTCATTACGGTTACAAGACCGCATTTCCGTGAATAGGCTATTATTGTCAAGGCGAAGACGAAAGAGATGGACAAGATGGACATTTAGGCTACATTTATGTTAGGAATACTTAGAAATGTGTAGGCCTATAGGCTATTTTAAAACGGAGGCATGTTCATTTTAACCGGCGACGCTGGGTAGCTTACCCAGCACTTTATCACAGATTTTGTCCCCACCACTTTTGACAACTGAAAATAAAACGTATTTAACAGAAATATCTTTAATAGGCCTACATGCCTATCATGTCACTTTACTTATAACCGTAGGCTACATGATTGGAGAAGATCGCGCATTTTGTAACATTATAACAATGGATGGTCAGATATGCGATAGGGCAGTGAGGGTGATTCATTGTAACCATCGACTAGTAGGCCTAGCTCCGCAAAAGAAGTTTCTAGCAACTTAGAATATATGGATCTCGTTATGCATGTTCATGTTGATTCAGAGATAGACATAGACTACCGTGGGCTACTGTGCGTCAATATAACAGCATTTTATCATGTGGTGAATTAATGACTAACGTCAGTTTAACATGTCAGAACTTTTGATCGGCGTTTCAAGTGCATGCCGCGAATAGGCTAAATGAACTCGACTGACTGAATCCTTTATATTTCTTGGCTAAGTGCGAAGAAATTGACACTCGAACTGTGGCGTAAATGGTTGAGGCATCTTAATCATACGTCAGCGACCGGGGTTCAAAACTTACTCTACGAACCTCCGGAACCCATTAAGACAAGAGGCATTATTTTATTAAAAAGTTTTGCGATTTTTTTATGATTGCGATGTCTGCTGAAAAGAAAGGTTAATATGTGAATTCGTGGTTCAGCGCACACACACACACACACACACACACACACACACACACACACACACACACACACACACACACACACACACACACACACATTTTTACATTTACATAATAGGGCTCGGGCACACGCCTTGCATTCTAGGAATATCGCCGCCATTTGGTAGCGCACTGAACGTAATATCCATTCATTCAGATGCACAAGACAAGAAGCAGAAATAGTAGCGATTTATTCTTTTCCTCTTGCGATCGTGGGTTGCACTGTTACACCCCACTACACAGCAACATACTACCAAGAAGGCAAAAACTAAGTAACAGGAACACACTAAAAGGCGGGAGTAAATCCATAGTAATCCATAGTAAACTAAGGAGTGAAGCTGCCAATGTGGCTGTGCCCGCGAAGTTTTGATGTCATGATCCCGAGCCCTAGTGTCAGGAAGTGTCTGTCGAGAGAGAGGGGGGAGGGAGGCAATCGTCCAATGCCGCATACAGGTAGGCTATAATGTCTAGTGAACTGGTTAGACAAGTGTGGGGGAGGGGGAATGATCGCACAAGACAATTGCTCTTCATGAAATGGGTAGTCTCACAGACGTTTGTCGATGTTTAAACGTAGCCTACTACATCACTTGCGAAATCGGACGTGGCACATAGAATTATTAGGCTACTGGATTTAATATAGCATAGACTTTGTTCATCCTATATTAGCCTATATTAAAATGTAATGTGCTGCGGGGAAGCATTGGGGAAGTCAGTTTAAGTTGTCCTGTAACAATTTGCCTCTTATTATAAGAGTATGCAGCCACTACGCACATAATAGTCTAGGTTACGGGCGGATGCGAGCAACCCCATGCAAAAGAAGGCCTTAAGTTAACGGACTGAAGGCCTGTTTACATGTCAAACATGCATTAAATCTAAGAAACGAAAAACACAAATATCATGTATTGTGTCGTAAACAGTTAATGACTTCGTGGCCACTATGCGCAACTGCATCGCGCAGTGAGCTGAAGGATAGGAGGACCGACACTTATTAACACAAAGCTTTGTAAAGCACTAACAACCACCCCTCAAAGTTCATTGTCCATAAGTCCAAACAATAAGTATAAAAATCCGACAATCCAAAACGATAACGAGATCTCCCAGAAACGAAAAACAAGTTTGTTGAGTAGCCTAGTCCTTCCAACAATCTCAGCTTTTGCGTTTGTTAGATAAAAGGCATTCTGTCCTGCTGTATTCCAATGAGAAAAAATCATCCACAAGGTAGGCTAAGGGTCACGGTAATGCAGCATGCAGGAATCTATATAGGCCTACGCACAAAACGAATGAATGGATTATATCGGCCAAAACGAATGAATGGGTTGGAAGAGTCGTCTGGCTGTGTCAGCAGACTGCAGTCGGTCTCGAGGGGTTAAATAGCGCACGTAGCCTACTTGAATTTTAATCTGAAGAAGACCAAATCAAATCAAAAAAGAAGGATTTCAAGTGTGCGAACCTTTTTCCATTTTTTTTATGATTTAGCCTACTCTTGTTCTGCACCTTGACCGGGGATGTGCACAAACTTTTTTACTACACTTGAATTTTAAACCAACTCTTCTCTAGCCTATAGGCCTATCCTATAGCCATACTTTAATAATCAGATGTTATGCTCATTTTTGTAGGCTACACCTCACCGGCAAGCACGCACGCAAATGCTGCTTTTGCACATCTACAATATTGGCCAGGCTATATAGAATAGGCTTTTAGGACTGTATTTTGCCTTCGTGCAACTTTAGTTGTGCTCAATCTAAATTATTGTCAGTAAGGATAGGTCATATTACCAAATGGCGAACCTCGAAAATTATTTAGGATATAGAGCCGTGTCCATTACGCATGCAGTTATTTTTTAGGCTATTGTTTTATTTGAGTGTTTTTGTCTACCATGGCAAACATAGTTGAAACGTTCGCTCTAAACTTAAGTATTTCCAATCGGCTTTCACAAAACCGATGAGGTCCAGATCTCAGTGGCCTCATAGCTGCCTACAGCCATGCATAGTAAGCCTAATGATAGCCTAATAGTTATGACATTAATAGCCTATTAATGACCTCATGTCGGAATGGCACGTTGTTTGAAAAAAAAAAAGTTAAATAGGCCTAGGCCTACCGCCGAGTGGGGATATGTCGGAATGAACAGCGGATACCAGCTGGGTTGTAAAACATTACTGTATTCGTTGATCTTATCGATGCAGTCCTTGCGGCCACTTCTCCCCATCGTAGGAAACTTTCTGTATAGTGTTGACAACACAAAGGCCTTCACGTTGTGTGGCAGTGCTTGCTTGCCCTTCGATCCATCCCAGTTGGTGGTTTTGCACCTGTCCCTGAGTTATAGTCTATATGAGTAAGCGCTTATATGTTCTAACCGCATAATAAAAGAAGCACCTGCAGCAGTGCTTATGGCAAGGCTATTAACACCTGTCACTGAGCTAAGGACAAGCAGTTATGCTCGAAAATTATCATAATAACAGACACACCTAATTGTATGTCTCTCTATGTTTAAACACATCAAATTAGGAAGCATTTCCGCCGCAACGTTTGCTTTCTTTTTCTGTCGGTCCGCGGTTGCTTGGTCAATTGCGCAGCAAATTATCAGATCACCGGACCTAATTTCACCCCATGTCTCGCGGACCAGCAGCAGTCTCCACGTTTCGCGGCCCATAGTTTGAGAAACGCTGCATTAAAGTGTCATTAGGTTGTAGGCTATATGTTTAGTGATTTCTTTGTGTGTTTTTCATTGTAGTGTGTGTGCATTGAGTAGTTCCTTAAAATACGGAACAAAGAGCGTCCCGTAGCCTATCTGTTCAATACGGAAGAAGACTAACTATTACTTATATATTTCTTATAACGAAACGCGAAGAAAAAATACGAGGACTGACCATCTCATTTCTCCGCGTTTCCCCCAATACCATGGCGACAAAGAGAAATAAATATGATTTGACATTTAAGGCGAGACACGGCAGTTGAAAACATTGTTTTTGTGACCTCCGGTCAATTTCGAGATTTTGTGCTAGTTTGCTACCTTAGCATGTATTCTACCACCCTACTACAACAACAAAGTCCGATTTGCACATTTAGGTGTTTATTTCACGAACTTTTGTGTGCTCGCGCCTATGTATTTCTTCACATTTTCTCAAAAGTTCCCATTCTAAAATGTCATGTACTCCCGCGAACTTGATCCAAATCATATCGTGTCTCACACCGTTAGAAAGCCCTGCTCCTCCTGAATAACGCCATGCAATCCAAATATGGACATTTCCTTTGTATTGGCAACCAATCGCGAAAGTTCAAAGACGAGTCTAAGCTGAGAACGAATCTCATTGGCTGTGTTTCAAGGCTGTTTTCTCAAAACTAGTTATTTGCGGTTTTGAGTCATTTTCCGGTAGATACTTCTCAGCCTCTGTAGCACCTATCTACACCAAACTTTCCAGTTATACACTTAACAGTATTCTGAAGACATTTACAGAGGGATTTGTTAATACATCATTCCTGGCCTGATTTATGTGACATGTTAATCAAAAAAGCATGGCAAAAATCGTTTTTTTAAGGCTATGGACAGTATATTTGGATTTCCTAGGCAATGAAAGCAGATATCCTGAAATCCTTCTGTAATTTTATTGTAATCTTGTTTGTAAACAACATGAAAGAATAATTTTGCACCTGGCTTTATCATATGCTCAGATCTATCTACCGGAAATATATGCAAAATCATGCATATTTAATGAGATAATGCCTCATTTGCATAATTAAACATACACATTTCAAAAACTTGTAATACATTTTTTTCTCATACTTGTATAAGTAATCAACTGAGGAAGTTTCATGGTGATACCTATTATTTAAAATTTTTACCCTATTCAACTGTAGTGTCTCGCCTTAAGCTGATTGCTGACAAATTTGCCACACAATTCGGGAGAAGCAGCGGACAGGAGCGCCACCAGAAGCAAGCACTTCTAGCCCAAATTAACATGGCAACGTTGCCTATGACTAAAGTGTCTAAGTAGGCTAGTCCTACTAATATTACATTTGATTGGTAGCATGTTTGTAGCGCGCCAGTTTACCCATCCCCTACATCAAAACAGCTTAGAATCAATCAAAGAATCAGCTGTGTCGGCGTTAGGCTGTAGGCGATTTTCTATAACCATTTTCATTCATTTCAACAATGGTTCATTGAAACGTTGTTTGAATAATTTCGCCAGTCATCACCTTCATTGTAATGATTAAATGAGATTAAGGAGTCGACTATTGACGGATATGCGGTCTTCATCATTTTGAAATGCGGGATGAAACTTTCTGCCACCTGGTGGTTGTTTGGGTACATTGCCTTAGGCTCGAAAAAAATCGGCTTGACGGCCTGCGGGATCTCTTCGGGAGTCCCGCGGGAGAAGGTGCATTCTCAACCCGTACCCACTGTACATGTGTGTGTTTGTGTGTGTGTGTGTGTGTGTGTGTGTGTGTGTGTGTGTGTGTGTGTGTGTGTGTGTGTGTGTGTTTTCGGTCCTGACTACATGCTGGACCCACGGGGATCCACCTGGGAGGTATATGACGCACCCCATCGATGGTCTCGGGAGAGACATGCTCTGAATGCCTGCATAGCCTACTCATGCCCTGAAGGAGGTTAGTCATTTGTGAGGGGTTACAGGGGCCTAATATATAACAAATCTCTGTTAACACAAAGCTATGAAAATGTCACAAGCAGAAGTTGAAATGTCAGTCTCCAGGAGCAAGCTACAGCTCAAATTGGTACTGGTGTGTGTGTGTGTGTGTGTGTGTGTGTGTGTGTGTGTGTGTGTGTGCGTGGTGCGCACGCGTGCTTATGCACTTCAGACGAAACAGATGCGATACACATCATCGAGAAACATGACAGGCACTTCAGCCGGCCCAGACCAGTCATCGTAATGCCCTGTTGAGAGCACGTACCGCCATCTTGTAGAACTACAGTAGATGTACCGCGAAGTGGTACGAAATATGACTGTCGCTCTGTGTGTGTGTGTGTGTGTGTGTGTGTGTAGCTGATATGGCCCTCCATGAATGAAATTCCATGCAACTTGGCATGCTCAGAGGATCCTGCACTTCAAATCTCCTGCAGTTTTGAATGAACCTTTTCATTTTTAACTAGGTGGCGTTACACCTCAAATAAGTGGATATGGCATGTGTTGAATGGTCCCTGGAGACCAACACACCATAATAATTTGGTCATCCTATGCCCTACGGTTAGCGGTCCAGCAAGATATTCGCAGAAAACTGTCTCGGGGCCATCTACAGGCCGATTGGCGGTCACTAAATGTGGGCATAATTCATTTATTGTATGGACCCCATGAATGGAATTCCATGAAACTTGGCATGCATTCAGAGAGTGATATAGCCTAATGATCCTTCACTTCAAAATGTCAGCCAGACGTACAGTACCTGCGATTACAGTACAACACAACACCTTGTTTTCTTAGATACAAGTATATATTTAACTACTGTAGGTGGCGCTATACCTCAAGTGAGTGGATATGGGAGGAGATATCTGTAAAACTGTGTCCGGCCTTTCGGGGGACCCAGTGCGGCGGCTGGGCGATGGATTAAAACAAAAAACATGATTGACAAAATGTCAATGTGCGGACATGCCCAGCAACTTTGTGCAGCCCGTGCTTTCGGTGTCCCGGAAATCGCCATAAAATTACTGAAGAAAATAGTAACAATGACTTACTCTTATTAATACTGTACTGAACAAATTACCATTATCAACACTGTCCACCACTATTTAAAAAAACAACAACAATTAAAAAAAAAAAGTGAATTGATACAAAAGCTCTTGTCTTACGAAGGTTTACCACCTACTATGAGTTAACTTACCCTTAACTTAAGTCATAACCCCCCTGATTTGCGTCTCTTTGCCTGTAAGTGATTACAGATCTTGTTGAGATACACATGAAAACTCACATTACTGTTTAGCTTTGTTTTCTGTCAACTCTCGGATGCCAAACTAGATGGTAAAACAAAACAACAAGCACATTAAAGAACGCAACTGTCAACAATACTGAGCTCTAGAATGGGGCGAAACATAACAAAAACAACAACAACAACAACAAGACATTCCATCTGGACTGCACACAAGTCTATGCATTCTCTCCACTTCTCAGCCAGATGTCATGCTGAGAGAAGGAGTTGGAAAGGGAAGGATTTCACCACAAAAATCATCACATCTTCAAAATAATACGATGCAATGAAGGTTGTCTTCACACACACACACACACACACACACACACACACTGACACACGAACACACGAACACACACATACACACTCTCTCTCTCTCTCTGTCACACACACACACATACACACACACACACACACACACACACACACACATAAACCCCACACACACACTGTACATTACATGCACACACCATATTGAACCATCATGCTCATTCCTCTCTCTATCTCTCTCTCTTTATCTCTCTCTCTCTCTCTCTCTCTCTCTCTCTCTCCCTAATACACACACACACAAACTAACAACCTTTTGGTGTTTTTAAAAAGACGGGGTTTGCCCTGACCTCTTGGCACTGTCGTCGTGGTGACAACCGCACGGGAGCTGGCTCAGGGGCTCCATCGCGCTGCCGTCGTTTTTACGAGGAGCCGCACGCTACTCCAAACCAAACCGACACACACACACACACACACATACACACACACAGGCACACACGCACACACACACACGCACGCACACACTCAGTAAGCACGCCAGCGCAAGTCTTCTTTTGTTTCACACAAACACTGAAATAGCCGGCAGCTTGTCACTTTAGCTAACCGCTAAGCGAGCAGGACATGCTGGATCAGGGGTGTTCAGACAGGGGTGAAGCCAAACAGAGGAAACCATTTGAGCCCCAGGGCTCCCAAGACCTCAACAGAGGCCCCTGACAACATACCATAGACTTACTGAACTTACGGAGACGGGGAGGGGGTGTGTGTGAATGTGTGTGAGTGTGTGCTAGTGTGTATATGAAGGGTTCAGATGCAAAATCCGTCTGACCACTTTTCTTTTAAATGAGCATATTGTATCAGGCTCCCATAGGGTTTTGCCTACAAATCAATATTTCAGACCAGGAAGAGAATGATATTTAGTGATTTTTGAAGCTGAATTATTGAATTATCTTACACTATATGTGAAGAGCATTCACTCACCATCATTATCTCATTTTTGACAAAAAGTGGATTTAGAGGCTTTTGCATTTTGTATGTGCATGTATACTGTATGTGTGTGTATGTGTGTGTGTGTGTGCGTGCATGCTTGCATGTGTGCTTGCGTGCATACGTGTGTACATGCGTGTGTGTGTGTGTGTGTGTGTGTGTGTGTGTGTGTGGATGTGTGGGTGGCTGGGGGGGCCTTTAGTCAGGGGTCCACAATTTCTAAGTGCACAAAATTGAATAACAGTCGTTTACAAAATCTATTTTATTTTCAATAATATAAGAAGTTATATGATATAGTTTCACACCAAATCCCACTATTTTATGTTGTTTCAAATAAATGAAAAATTATGTGAACATCTCGAATAGACCTTCATAATTCCAGTTGATGAACTGTAAGGAGTTACTGAAACAGGTTTTACCAAAGTACCTAGTAAATTCAATAGTGTCAGAGTTAACTTTTTAAGAATTTATATGGTCCCATTTGATCAAGTGTTAGGGTGTGGTCCCAGGTCCGGAACAGGGTCCGCTAGAAAACAGTGTTCTGGGGTACGGTTCGTTAGAACTCCGGTGCAGTTTGAATCTGTTCCAAAACCAGGATAATAAGCTGCAGTTCTTGCAATGTTACCAAGTAACATTGGTAAAAAGAAACTAGTCAGCAAACAAAAAATGTAATGTGAATGTATACCAGCTGGGTCAGGCTTATGGGAGTGAGTAATCATGCTCGGGTACGGTCTGGTTAAACGGTCGTAGTGTGAAGGCAATTGTTGAGTTGTTGTTCTCTTCTGGAATTTAACACTTCAAAATGTTACACTTATGATTTTACTGTTTACCAACTTTCTGAAATAAACAATAAAGGATAGGAGATAGTAGGGCAGTTAAGCGTCAGAATTGTAGTGAGGTCATTCCTCTTTGTTGCTGTGGATGGCCATTTATGATCCAAACCAATCAGCAACATGTAGTCATGCCTTTTTGGTGTTGTGGCCATTTATGATCCAATCAGCAATATCTACACACAAAATGGAAACCCCTTGAAGGGCCTCCACAAATTCCGACAACCTCTTCAGTCTTTCCTCTTTGCTGTCGTGGTCGCTTATGATCCAATTAGCAACATGAAGTCATCAGTCATTCCTCCTTGGTGGCGCTGCAGTGGCTGTTTGTGATGAGATCAGCAACATATCAACATCCCATGCAATATATCATAACTCCTTCAGTCGTT
This sequence comes from Sardina pilchardus, assembly GCF_963854185.1. Lineage (NCBI taxonomy): Eukaryota > Metazoa > Chordata > Actinopteri > Clupeiformes > Clupeidae > Sardina > Sardina pilchardus. The sequence continues at coordinate 32,474,303 of NC_084994.1, read as the reverse complement.
TCCCCTTCTTTGCTGTGACCATTTATGATCCTATCAAGTCAACAACATGCCCAAACAACAATTCAGGCTACAACATGACCCCATGCCTCAGCCACAGCCATTGGCTTGCTTTTTCAGCAGGCTCCAATAACTCTTTTACAGCTCCTTCCTTTCAAGGACCCATCCTCGAAAGCCAAAAGTCTAGGGTTTGGGACAGACTTTGCCACTAATCCTATAGCATCTATCTCCGCTGGTCCTGTGAGTGCTTGCCAGCCATGGTACTCTTACTGTACCTCTGCTACCAGTTCAGCATACAGTACATACTGAGTGATTTCTTCCTTTCTTAGGCTTCCTCAATCACAACTTCAAAGGGAATAGTTTGGCTTGACGGAGTAAACAATGCACTCCCTCTCCAAATACAGTGCCACATCTGGTCTCAGAGCAGTCATAACAATGCAATGTGGATGTTACGGGCTAGAAAATCACGTAAAATCTCTGACCGCACCTTTAACTGCTTCACTACCGCTGATTTGTCAAGTGTCACGTGCAATACCAGGTCTGTCCATTCTGTGTGTGCAATCACAGATCCTAGCGTCATGTTATTGTCTCAGTTCGGCAGAACTATCCCAAACCATCTGCAGTTCCACAAAAGTCCCTGTGTGACTTGATTACATGCCCTTAGTAACCCTCAACCACACACACGTACACACTCACACGCACACACACACACACACACACCCACACACACACACACACACACACACACAGACACAAACACACGCACGCACGCACGCACACACGCACGCACACACACACACAATAGCGAAGTGGTTTCTTAGCTCCAACAACCTTGACTGTGTGATCGTAAGAGATGCATAAGAACATTTTCCAGTTGCCTGGTAACATTCTGAGGCTGGTCTGATTAGTGTGAGCTCAAAAAGCACATGGTATTGCTGTTTGTATAAATTATTTGCTGCACCGTCCAGCAGCCTGGACGCTGTGATAGTGACCTTCACTCTCATGCCTCAAGGCCCGTCCCCGCAGCACCAGGTGATAACGTGATAACAACTATAATGACCTGCAGGTACTAACGTGGTGACATCTGTAATGACCTGCAGGTACTAACGTGGTGATCTGTAATGACCTGCAGGTACTAACGTGAACGATCTGTAATGACCTGCAGGTACTAACGTGGTGATCTGTAATGACCTGCAGGTACTAACGTGGTGACATCTGTAATGACCTGCAGGTACTAACGTGGTGACATCTGTAATGACCTGCAGGTACTAACGTGGTGACATAATGACCAGCAGGTACTAACGTGATGACATAATGACCAGCAGGTACTAACGTGGTGATCTGTAATGACCTGCAGGTACTAACGTGGTGACATAATGACCAGCAGGTACTAACGTGGTGACATAATGACCTGCAGGTACTAACGTGGTGACATAATGACCAGCAGGTACTAACGTGGTGACATAATGACCAGCAGGTACTAACGTGGTGACATCTATAATGACCAGCAGGTACTAACGTGGTGACATCTGTAATGACCTGCAGGTACTAACGTGGTGACATCTGTAATGACCTGCAGGTACTAACGTGGTGACATCTGTAATGACCTGCAGGTACTAACATGATGATCTGTAATGACCTGCAGGTACTAACGTGGTGACATCTGTAATGACCTGCAGGTACTAACGTGGTGATCTGTAATGACCTGCAGGTACTAACGTGGTGACATAATGACCAGCAGGTACTAACGTGGTGACATAATGACCAGCAGGTACTAACGTGGTGACATAATGACCAGCAGGTACTAACGTGGTGACATAATGACCTGCAGGTACTAACGTGGTGACATAATGACCTGCAGGTACTAACGTGGTGACATAATGACCAGCAGGTACTAACGTGGTGACATAATGACCAGCAGGTACTAACGTGGTGACATAATGACCAGCAGGTACTAACGTGGTGACATAATGACCTGCAGGTACTAACGTGGTGACATAATGACCAGCAGGTACTAACGTGGTGACATAATGACCAGCAGGTACTAACGTGGTGACATAATGACCAGCAGGTACTAACGTGGTGACATAATGACCTGCAGGTACTAACGTGGTGACATAATGACCTGCAGGTACTAACGTGATGATCTGTAATGACCTGCAGGTACTAACGTGATGATCTGTAATGACCTGCAGGTACTAACGTGGTGACATAATGACCAGCAGGTACTAACGTGGTGACATAATGACCTGCAGGTACTAACGTGGTGATCTGTAATGACCTGCAGGTACTAACGTGGTGATCTGTAATGACCAGCAGGTACTAACGTGGTGACATAATGACCAGCAGGTACTAACGTGGTGACATAATGACCTGCAGGTACTAACGTGGTGACATCTGTAATGACCTGCAGGTACTAACGTGGTGATCTGTAATGACCAGCAGGTACTAACGTGGTGATCTGTAATGACCTGCAGGTACTAACGTGGTGACATCTGTAATGACCTGCAGGTACTAACATGATGATCTGTAATGACCTGCAGGTACTAACGTGGTGACATCTGTAATGACCTGCAGGTACTAACGTGATGATCTGTAATGACCTGCAGGTACTAACGTGGTGACATAATGACCAGCAGGTACTAACGTGGTGACATAATGACCAGCAGGTACTAACGTGGTGACATAATGACCTGCAGGTACTAACGTGGTGACATCTGTAATGACCTGCAGGTACTAACGTGGTGACATCTGTAATGACCTGCAGGTACTAACGTGATGATCTGTAATGACCTGCAGGTACTAACGTGGTGATCTGTAATGACCAGCAGGTACTAACGTGGTGATCTGTAATGACCTGCAGGTACTAACGTGGTGATCTGTAATGACCTGCAGGTACTAACGTGGTGACATCTGTAATGACCTGCAGGTACTAACATGATGATCTGTAATGACCTGCAGGTACTAACGTGGTGATCTGTAATGACCTGCAGGTACTAACGTGGTGACATAATGACCAGCAGGTACTAACGTGGTGACATAATGACCAGCAGGTACTAACGTGGTGACATAATGACCAGCAGGTACTAACGTGATGATCTGTAATGACCTGCAGGTACTAACGTGATGATCTGTAATGACCTGCAGGTACTAACGTGGTGACATAATGACCAGCAGGTACTAACGTGGTGACATAATGACCAGCAGGTACTAACGTGGTGATATAATGACCAGCAGGTACTAACGTGGTGACATAATGACCAGCAGGTACTAACGTGGTGACATAATGACCAGCAGGTACTAACGTGGTGACATAATGACCAGCAGGTACTAACGTGGTGACATAATGACCAGCAGGTACTAACGTGGTGACATAATGACCAGCAGGTACTAACGTGGTGACATAATGACCAGCAGGTACTAACGTGGTGACATAATGACCTGCAGGTACTAACGTGGTGACATAATGACCTGCAGGTACTAACGTGATGATCTGTAATGACCTGCAGGTACTAACGTGATGATCTGTAATGACCTGCAGGTACTAACGTGGTGACATAATGACCAGCAGGTACTAACGTGGTGATCTGTAATGACCAGCAGGTACTAACGTGGTGATCTGTAATGACCTGCAGGTACTAACGTGGTGACATCTGTAATGACCTGCAGGTACTAACATGATGATCTGTAATGACCTGCAGGTACTAACGTGGTGACATCTGTAATGACCTGCAGGTACTAACGTGATGATCTGTAATGACCTGCAGGTACTAACGTGGTGACATAATGACCAGCAGGTACTAACGTGGTGACATAATGACCAGCAGGTACTAACGTGGTGACATAATGACCTGCAGGTACTAACGTGGTGACATCTGTAATGACCTGCAGGTACTAACGTGGTGACATCTGTAATGACCTGCAGGTACTAACGTGATGATCTGTAATGACCTGCAGGTACTAACGTGGTGATCTGTATTGACCAGCAGGTACTAACGTGGTGATCTGTAATGACCTGCAGGTACTAACGTGGTGATCTGTAATGACCTGCAGGTACTAACGTGGTGACATCTGTAATGACCTGCAGGTACTAACATGATGATCTGTAATGACCTGCAGGTACTAACGTGGTGATCTGTAATGACCTGCAGGTACTAACGTGGTGACATAATGACCAGCAGGTACTAACGTGGTGACATAATGACCAGCAGGTACTAACGTGGTGACATAATGACCAGCAGGTACTAACGTGATGATCTGTAATGACCTGCAGGTACTAACGTGATGATCTGTAATGACCTGCAGGTACTAACGTGGTGACATAATGACCTGCAGGTACTAACGTGGTGACATAATGACCAGCAGGTACTAACGTGGTGACATAATGACCAGCAGGTACTAACGTGGTGACATAATGACCAGCAGGTACTAACGTGGTGACATAATGACCTGCAGGTACTAACGTGGTGACATAATGACCTGCAGGTACTAACGTGATGATCTGTAATGACCTGCAGGTACTAACGTGATGATCTGTAATGACCTGCAGGTACTAACGTGGTGACATAATGACCAGCAGGTACTAACGTGGTGACATAATGACCTGCAGGTACTAACGTGGTGATCTGTAATGACCTGCAGGTACTAACGTGGTGATCTGTAATGACCAGCAGGTACTAACGTGGTGACATCTGTAATGACCTGCAGGTACTAACATGATGATCTGTAATGACCTGCAGGTACTAACGTGGTGACATCTGTAATGACCTGCAGGTACTAACGTGATGATCTGTAATGACCTGCAGGTACTAACGTGGTGACATAATGACCAGCAGGTACTAACGTGGTGACATAATGACCAGCAGGTACTAACGTGGTGACATAATGACCTGCAGGTACTAACGTGGTGACATCTGTAATGACCTGCAGGTACTAACGTGGTGACATCTGTAATGACCTGCAGGTACTAACGTGATGATCTGTAATGACCTGCAGGTACTAACGTGGTGATCTGTAATGACCAGCAGGTACTAACGTGGTGATCTGTAATGACCTGCAGGTACTAACGTGGTGATCTGTAATGATCTGCAGGTACTAACGTGGTGACATCTGTAATGACCTGCAGGTACTAACATGATGATCTGTAATGACCTGCAGGTACTAACGTGGTGATCTGTAATGACCTGCAGGTACTAACGTGGTGACATAATGACCAGCAGGTACTAACGTGGTGACATAATGACCAGCAGGTACTAACGTGATGACATAATGACCAGCAGGTACTAACGTGGTGACATAATGACCTGCAGGTACTAACGTGGTGACATAATGACCAGCAGGTACTAACGTGGTGACATAATGACCAGCAGGTACTAACGTGATGATCTGTAATGACCTGCAGGTACTAACGTGATGATCTGTAATGACCTGCAGGTACTAACGTGGTGATATAATGACCAGCAGGTACTAACGTGGTGACATAATGACCAGCAGGTACTAACGTGGTGACATAATGACCAGCAGGTACTAACGTGGTGACATAATGACCTGCAGGTACTAACGTGGTGACATCTGTAATGACCTGCAGGTACTAACGTGATGATCTGTAATGACCTGCAGGTACTAACGTGGTGACATAATGACCAGCAGGTACTAACGTGGTGACATAATGACCAGCAGGTACTAACGTGGTGACATAATGACCAGCAGGTACTAACGTGGTGACATAATGACCAGCAGGTACTAACGTGGTGACATCTGTAATGACCTGCAGGTACTAACGTGGTGATCTGTAATGACCTGCAGGTACTAACGTGGTGACATAATGACCAGCAGGTACTAACGTGGTGACATAATGACCAGCAGGTACTAACGTGGTGACATAATGACCAGCAGGTACTAACGTGGTGACATCTGTAATGACCTGCAGGTACTAACGTGATGATCTGTAATGACCTGCAGGTACTAACGTGGTGACATAATGACCAGCAGGTACTAACGTGGTGACATAATGACCAGCAGGTACTAACGTGATGACATAATGACCTGCAGGTACTAACGTGGTGACATCTGTAATGACCTGCAGGTACTAACGTGGTGATCTGTAATGACCAGCAGGTACTAACGTGGTGATCTGTAATGACCTGCAGGTACTAACGTGGTGACATAATGACCAGCAGGTACTAACGTGGTGACATAATGACCAGCAGGTACTAACGTGATGATCTGTAATGACCTGCAGGTACTAACGTGATGATCTGTAATGACCTGCAGGTACTAACGTGGTGACATAATGACCAGCAGGTACTAACGTGGTGACATAATGACCAGCAGGTACTAACGTGGTGACATAATGACCAGCAGGTACTAACGTGGTGACATAATGACCTGCAGGTACTAACGTGGTGACATCTGTAATGACCTGCAGGTACTAACGTGGTGATCTGTAATGACCTGCAGGTACTAACGTGGTGATCTGTAATGACCTGCAGGTACTAACGTGGTGACATCTGTAATGACCTGCAGGTACTAACGTGGTGATCTGTAATGACCTGCAGGTACTAACGTGGTGACATAATGACCAGCAGGTACTAACGTGGTGACATAATGACCTGCAGGTACTAACGTGGTGACATAATGACCAGCAGGTACTAACGTGATGATCTGTAATGACCTGCAGGTACTAACGTGATGATCTGTAATGACCTGCAGGTACTAACGTGGTGACATAATGACCAGCAGGTACTAACGTGGTGACATAATGACCAGCAGGTACTAACGTGGTGACATAATGACCTGCAGGTACTAACGTGGTGACATCTGTAATGACCTGCAGGTACTAACGTGGTGATCTGTAATGACCAGCAGGTACTAACGTGGTGATCTGTAATGACCTGCAGGTACTAACGTGGTGATCTGTAATGACCTGCAGGTACTAACGTGGTGACATCTGTAATGACCTGCAGGTACTAACGTGATGATCTGTAATGACCTGCAGGTACTAACGTGGTGATCTGTAATGACCAGCAGGTACTAACGTGGTGACATCTGTAATGACCTGCAGGTACTAACGTGGTGACATAATGACCAGCAGGTACTAACGTGGTGATCTGTAATGACCTGC
>NC_084994.1:32447183-32452183 GCF_963854185.1 Sardina pilchardus | reverse complement strand
TGATGAGTGTTAACCCTCACCCTCTCCCTCACCCTAAACCTTAACCCTCTTACCACGTCTACATGATCTACTGCCTGCTCCGCACCACCGCGGCCATATGAGTGTGGATGACTGGATGTGGATGACTGGATGTGGATTACTGGATGTGGATGACTGGATGTGGATTACTGGATGTGGATGACTGTAGTTGTGAATGACTGGCTGTGAATGACTGTAGATGTGAATGACTGGATGTGGATGACTGGATGGGGATGACTGGATGTGAATGACTGGATGTGTATGACTGGATGTGAAAGACTGGATGTGTATGACTGGATGTGGACAACTTTAGATGTGAATGACTGGATGTGGATGACTGGATGTAGATGACTGGATGTAGATGACTGGATGTGAATGACTGTAGATGTGAATGCCTGAATGTAGATGACTGGGTGTAGATGACTGAATGTGAAGGACTGTAGATGTGAATGACTGGATGTGGATGACTGTACTGTAGATGTGAATGACTGCAGATTACGGTGGTTGACAAATCTGGTTGAGGTCTTTTCCATTTTCCATCAGGCCAAGATATTACGGAATTCAAGACAAAATTGCTCAATAAGTAGCATTTTCAAGAAACTGTTGCAAAACATTGTGGTTAGATCATATAGATAGTGCTTCTACGTGAGAAGCTTAGTTGGCACGCACACATCTGTCTTTTTGATCCTCAAATTGATATTTTGAAACTAAACCTCTTCAACACATCACAACATTTTACTGTTGGTAGAAAGCTGGACCACACTAGGACACTCTGTGATATGTGATGAGGACAGAATTTAGGCCAAGTTTCTGTCAAAACAAATGCTCAGAAATGCAGCTGATCGACTTAAATGTATTCAGCAGAGGAAATACGTGTAATGCATATTCATCAAACTAAGCAACAGCGTACCAACCAAATGTCCAACTACAATTTTAACATAATAACTGATACAGTTTTATAACTTAACCACTAAAAGTTTTCCATCAAACAGTTTTGTCCGCTAGTAAAGATTTTTCTTTTATATTTTATAAAATAGGCTATGAAAAATTAATTATGTGATGATGCAACTTATTTGTGGCCATTCAAAGCGAAATCAGTCGTTTTGCGCACAACGTTATTTTGAGAAAATCAACAATAACAAACTTCCGGGTTAAAATGTTGAATTTCAAGTTCTCGCATAATTCGACTGTATACACTCTACAGTCTCATATCGTGAACGCATTTCACGGAAAAACATAAGTTTTGACTGTTAAACCCGGCGAAGATTCAACACATTTGCTGTCATTCCCTTTGTGCACGCGCCGCTTAAAAAGGTGATTTCTCCTCTTCTGGCATATCGTGACAGGAGAACCATGTCAACTTTGGATGCGGTTATCTTAGCGATAGTTTGTGTAATACCCTCGATATACATATCGTTGGAAAGCTTAGTTTATGGCCGTTCACGTGAGCACAATAACTTAATTTAGTAAATTTTACCGAAACGACTGGTTCCGCTTTACAGGGTCACATTTAACCAGTCTTAAATTACGTCGGTCAACCCAATGAATGTTACAGAACAAACATCACAAATATATACGTATATAGAAATAATCAACATTTTTTTTTCTCTCCAAATGTCCACTCCAAACCCCCTATCACATTGAAAGCACACATACGTACTTATTGTCAATGATCAGTTGCCATGAATTTTGTATCCTTCAACAGCTCCAAACAAGAAAAAAAAAAGATATTTCAGGAAGTCTTAATTGCTTTGCGTTGTGGAACAGAGCGCTTATACCCTGATCGTGAAACGACTCAAATGAAATTGTTATGATATAAATGTGGCGGTGTAAAGCCAACCGGTGATTATTTTATACGACCTGTTGGGTTTTGGCCATTTCGAGTTGAAGTTGAAGTTGGAGTTTGGACCAGGAGGACTGGTGAAGACATTGCCTTCAGGAGTTCAAACCCAACGACAGGGACGCTTAGGCTGTGCTATGATCTTGGTTAACAGAAAAATGGAGACCTTGGGATCAAATTATTACCAAGAAAATAGCTTGGACACAAAATATTCCCTCAATCCCGTCAATGGAGGAAGACAACTGTGTAGGTCAAGTGTGTGTGTGTGTGTGTGTGTGTGTCTCTCTCTCTCTCTCTCTCTCTCTCTCTCTCTCTCTCTCTCTCTCTCTCTGAGTGTGTGTGTGTGTGTGTGTGTGGGGGTCTTGATTTGTGGCTCTTGAGTACTAACAAGCTCTCTTAACCAGGGCTGGCCCAGGAAAGATGACTCCCTGGTGTTCTGAGTGCAGCTGCAAGTAGACCTTCAACACACAGACACACACACACACACACACACACACACACACACACACACACATTATGAAGGCCATGGCAGTTGAGAAAATACAGAGTCAGAGAGGCACAGAGGTGTGAGAGAAAGAAAGGGAAGAGTGAAAAGACAGGAACAAACACCATGAGAAGCCACAGTGCGGCGCGGGCCAATGAGAAGGCAAGGCAACCGCGATGGACAGAATACTTCCGTTATAGAGACAGACGGAGGGAGAGAAGCAAACAGAGGACAGAGATTGAAGGATTGAAATGGAAAATGATAGAGAGATGAATGGAGAAAGAGAGAGAGAGAGTGAGAGAGAAAGAGAGAGTATAGGAAGGAGACAGCGGAGAAATAAAGCGGTGGCATGGAACACAATGGGGATGAACAGACAAGAGAGAAGAGAAAGAGAAAAATGACAGAGTGCACAGAGAGAGAAAGTGAAAAGTGAGAGTCAGCATGGTTGTGAGGGAGACAGAGAGAGAGAAAGAGAGAGAGAGATTGTTTTGGTTTGCTGTTGTAATTGTGCTTTGGCCACACTGTACCTACAGTCAAGCTAATAAAGCAACCTTGAATTGAATTGAATTGAGAGAGGGAGAGATAGAGAGAGAGAGATAGAGAGATAGAGAAAGAAAGAAGAAAGGAAGAAAAGAAAATTTGTCAGTGCATTTGACGTGGATATTGTACTAATCGAGTTTGTTGTCATTGTTGTTACTGAGCTACAGCAGACAGGCTGTGGGGGCTAAGAGAGCAGGTGAGAAACAGAGACTCTCTTCCTGTCCTGTCCTCTATTTAGCACGAGCTGTATGTGTTGGAAGACATCGAATGGGAAGAGAGACAGAGACAGGATAAGAGAGAGAGGGAGCGAGAGGGAGGGAGAGAGAGAGAGAGGGAGAGGTGGGGCAGAGAGAGAGAGAGACAGAGAAAGAGAGAGAGAGGGAGAGGTGGGGCAGAGCTGTGTCTCTCTGGACTGTGTGAACCTCTGGGTTTAGGGTGAAGCCACACGGCGGTCTTCTGCGGTTTCCCAAAGGGCTCAACCAGACAGCCCTGGGACTGGGAGTGTGTGTGTGTGTGTGTGTGTGTGTGTGTGTGTGTGTGTGTGTGTGTGTGAGAGAGAGAGAGAAAAGAGAGAGAGAGGAACTATACGTGAGAGATGGACTGTGTATGTACTTAAATTGTGGATTGCGGTTATGTGTGTGTGTGTGTGTGTGTGTGTGTGTGTGTGTGTGTGTGTGTGTGTGTGTGTGTGTGTGTGTGTGTGTGTGTGTGTGTGTGTGTGTGTGTGTGTGTGTGTGTGTGTGTGTCTCGTGACCTTCCAGTGCCCGGGGGATGTGAACTCTGGCTGCGCTCCATCAGTAACTTCCACCAGTGCAGCAGAGCAGGAACCCAGACTGGCCTCATGTACAGCACGACACCACACAAGAGATCCGCCTAACACAGAACAGCACAGAACAGCACAGAACGTGACGGCAAAGCACAGTACAGTGCAGAACGTGCACAGAATGGAGTAGAACAATGCGGAACATGATGGAACAATTCAGAACAGAGGAAGAGATCACGGATCAGCACAGGAAAGCACTATTTAGAACAGAGGAAGAGATCTCAGAACAGCACAGAAAGTGACGGCATAGAAGCCACAGTGCAGAACGTGTACAGAATGGAGTAGAACAATGCAGAACATGATAGAACACAGAACAGAGGAAGAGATCTCTGAACAGCACAATTCAGAACAGAGCAGCAGAGCACGGTGCAGGTCCAGTGTGCAACAACACAGAACAGTGCAGAACAATGCAGAACGTAACAGCACAGAACAGTGCAGAACGTAACAGCACAGAACAGTGCAGAACAATGCAGAACGTAACAGCACAGAACAGTGCAGAACAATGCAGAACGTAACAGCACAGAACAGTGCAGAACGTAACAACACAGAACAGTGCAGAACAATGCAGAATGTAACAGCACAGAACAGTGCAGAACGTAACAGCACAGAACAGTGCAGAACAATGCAGAATGTAACAGCACAGAACAGTGCAGAACAATGCAGAATGTAACAGCACAGAACAGTGCAGAACGTAACAGCACAGAACAGTGCAGAACAATGCAGAATGTAACAGCACAGAACAGTGCAGAACGTAACAGCACAGAACAGTGCAGAACAATGCAGAATGTAACAGCACAGAACAGTGCAGAACGTAACAGCACAGAACAGTGCAGAACAATGCAGAATGTAACAGCACAGAACAGTGCAGAACGTAACAGCACAGAACAGTGCAGAACAATGCAGAACGTAACAGCACAGAACAGTGCAGAACAATGCAGAATGTAACAGCACAGAACAGTGCAGAACGTAACAGCACAGAACAGTGCAGAACAATGCAGAATGTAACAGCACAGAACAGTGCAGAACGTAACAGCACAGAACAGTGCAGAACAATGCAGAATGTAACAGCACAGAACAGTGCAGAACGTAACAGCACAGAACAGTGCAGAACAATGCAGAATGTAACAGCACAGAACAGTGCAGAACGTAACAACACAGAACAGTGCAGAACAATGCAGAATGTAACAGCACAGAACGGTGCAGAACGTAACAGCACAGAACAGTGCAGAGCAATGCAGAAAGTAACAGCACAGAACAGTGCAGAACAATGCGGAACGTAACAGCATAGTACAGTG
>NC_084994.1:32431188-32433688 GCF_963854185.1 Sardina pilchardus | reverse complement strand
TTGTCTCACAAGAAATAAATGAGCACTTATTGAGATTTATCCAACACCCCCGCCCCCCCCCTTTGGAGAAATGAGGAGTAATAAGACTAGATTGAAAAGAAACAGAACAGAATAGATGTTGCAGGGGTGGCATGCCTGATGATTCTCCTTGGAGAAAATAAGTCCCTCTAGGATATTGCATTCTTGCGTCTTCACGGGTCCCCCTACAACCGCGATGGCTCAACTCATTTGTCTTATTGTTTCTTATTTGCGGCAAGTTTTGAGAGACAAGAAGAACCCGCAAGTGATAGACTGGACACGACTTGTCCTCTCCACGCCCCCACTGAACCGATGTCCTGGCGCCTCCTCCTCCTCCTCCACCTTCTCCTCCTCCTCCTCCTTCTCCTCTTCTGGGCCGAGGAGAGTGGAGCCACAGTGGCGGATCAAAGGTCGTTAGCACCTCATCTCTGTGACAGCACTCTGGCACCCTCCTCTTCCTCCCTCTCTACCCAGGACCATCCCACATTGGCCTCTTCTTCCTCTTCATCATCTTTTTCTTTTTTTCTTCTTCTTTTTCTTCCCCTACTCTTATTTCTCCTCCTTCTTTCGTCATCTTCTACTTCATCCTCTTCTACTTCTTCTTCTTCTTCTTCTTTGTCATCTCCCTCATCCTCTTCTTTTTTCTTCTTCTCCCTCTTCTTACTTCTCCTCCTTCTTTTGTCATCTTCTTCTTCTTCTTCTTCTTCTTATTTTTCCCTCCTCCTCCTCCTCTTCCTCTTCTTCACTCCTCCTCCCTCCTATATATCCCACAATCCCACACCAGCACCACTGAGGCGTACAGCACAGGCCACTGAGTGTGGAGTGATACGACGATGATGAGCCGGGCGGACCACAGCCCACAGCCACCCAGCCCACCAACCCACCCACAAGGAGATCGGAGAAAGTAGTCCGCCAGTGGGAACCCCACCAGGAGAGAGAGGAGCCAGCCAGAGGGAAGAGGGGGGCGGGGGGGCTCGGTGGGAATCGGAGTCTGTGGTCCCAGCGCTGGTTTTCTGACGGAGCGAGACCCGCTAATGGGTTTTTGCTGGGGATTTATCGACTGCTGCGCCTCCCTGGAGTAGCTGGTCAGCTGGACCAGATCGGATCAGTTTGTGGAGGTATCACGGATATATTTCCTTAAGTGGCCCTTTGCTTTGTAGGGCAGTTACACCACACAACATACCTGCGTACGCCGTCTATGGTATTATTTGCCCTCAACGATGCCTTCCAGGCAGCGCTGCCTTCAAGGCTCTACTCCCCTCAGTTTAGGGGCAATATGAGGGTTGAGGGGGTTAGGGTTAGGAATAGGGTAACGGTATAGTGCCTTTTAGGCTGTGCTGCCTTCAAGGCACTACTCCCCTCAGTTTAGGGGCAGGATGAGGGTTGAGGGGGTTAGGGTTAGGAATAGGGTAAAGGTATAGTGCCTTTTAGGCTGTGCTGCCTGGAAGGTGCCGTTGGGGGCAAAAAAACACCATTGAGCTGCGTACGCAGAGCGTCTGCTGAAGCAATTAGCTACCGATTATAATCAGTGGATCGGGCTACTTCGAAAAAATGTACAATTAAAAAAATAACTACAAAAGCACTCGGAGGGCGCAGACCTCCACCAAGCGAAAACATAACCGTCTCCTAGATCCAGACGGTGTTACGGATCACTCCCAAAATTTTATCATCAGACCTTTCCTGAAAATGTCATCGATTTCACCCATTCATAACTTTTTGAGTTATATTTTGAACAAATAAACAGACAGACAGACAGAGAAAGAAACAAACAAACAAACAAACAAACAAACCCCAATGAAAACATAACCTCCTTGGCGGAGGTGATAATAATTCTTCTAAAATGATAACTATTATTACGCATTGCAATTGAAATGTCTCCAGCTATGCATTCCGTGTTGCCTCCCTGTAAGCCTTGAACCAACGCATCGATTTTTATAATTCTTTTGAAATATCTCGGACCGAAACGAATAAAAACGAAACTTTGAATACAATACAGAAAACTAAAGTGAGTGCAAAACAAACTCTCTCCTCCTATCTGTGTGACCTGCTCGTTCCCCATAATCCCTTTACTACGATCATCACCTTACAAAGTCATTACGGCACAAAACACCTCTTTACAATTCATCCACATTTGTCACCACACATACTGTATACAGTAATATATATAAGATGGATGACTACTTATCCCGCCATCTCTCCTCTGACCCTATGAAAACACACAGCTAATTGCAGTGTATTCTCCCCCAGACAAGAGCTTTTTTTTGGCAAGAAATTACTGGGCTTTCCAACCCTGGGGATATGCTTTTGAGTGATGTCAGCCCATATACTCTTCTGGCACAAATCTGAGTTCTGACATGAATCTAGCAGTATGCAAATCCTGCAATTCGCACCCAGAAGCACATTTTTTAAATGCTTTTGTATTACGGAAAAGAGAGAGAGAGAGATAAATAGGAAGGAAGTAAAAAAGAGAGTGAGAGAGAGA
>NC_084994.1:32384927-32389927 GCF_963854185.1 Sardina pilchardus | reverse complement strand
CCGTTTAAGTGTCCCATGCTAGCGTGCCGCGGCTACAGCTAACGCCCACACAGGGGCCAACTTGCAGCAGGAACTTTGGAGAATGAAGATAGTGTTACTATCAGAGCTTATTCCCCCCCCTTACCACCCCCCCCCCCCCCCCCCCCCCCAATGTCTCAACTACCATCAACCACGCACGCCAATCCCATTGACAGCAAACGGCCATTTTTTCAGCCATCCTGATTAATCAGACTTTGGTTAAATTAACAAGATAGTAGCCTATAGCTAATTATTTCTAGTCAGTGTAGGCTATTTCATCAAATGCCAACTTACAGCAGGAATTGTCGAGATAGTGTTACTATCAGAGCTTATTGCCCCCCCCCCTCCCCCCACCCCTCACCCCATGCCCAATGTGTTTTTATATAACTGTGAACTCGCATGCCCTTTCATACCAAGCCTTCATCTACTACTTCTCAACCTCTGCCTTTCCTGCGGACTGCATTCCTGAGAGCTATTGTTTATCCATTTTTGTGCGGGCCAATAGTTTATCCAATTTTCTGTACACTCTTTATTCAGATCGAGTTACAGAAAAATATGCTGTAAAGCTAACTAAAATGTGTCACAGGGTAGCCAACAGCTGAAACACATTGTGTATGCTGATGAGTTGAAACTCGTTCAATCAATTGATCAGTCAATCAATTAATCTCTTACTAGATGTTCTCTTTTCTCCTGTAATGTCCTGCCCTAAATCTTTTCTCTCATAATATTGTTCTTTTTTCCCTCCTCCCTCCTCTCTCTGTCTCCATAGTGATTGACAGCTGCACTGTTGCCGTGGCGTCCAACAGCACCCCGGGCGGCATGCGCTACATCTCGTCGAACGTGTGCGGCCCTCACGGCAGCTGCCGGAGCCACGCCGGCGGTCACTTCAGCTGTGCCTGTCACGTTGGATTCACCGGCACCTACTGCCACGAGAGTAAGGCCGCGTCCCAAACCAACGCCACTAGGGTCCTAGATAGTGTCCACGAGAGTAAGGCCACATCCCAAAACACCACCACTAGTGTCCTAGATACGTAGTATCCATGAGAGTAAGGCCACGTCCCAAACCAACACCACTAGTGTCCTAGATAGTGTCCATGAGAGTAAGGCTGCATCCTAGATAGTGTCCATGAGAGTAAGCCTGCATCCCAAACCAACACCACTAGTGTCCTAGATACGTAGTATCCATGAGAGTAAGGCCACGTCCCAAACCAACACCACTAGTGTCCTAGATAGTATCCATGATAGAAGTTGGTAGAGGTAGAGTGCTTACACAAGAGTAAGGCCATGTCCCAAAACAGTATCACTAGATACCTAGCTAGGTAGAGTCCTTGGCCCTTATCCCAAGTCAACATTACTCGCCCTAGTGTCCTAGGATGAGTCATTTGAGTCAGGTGGCGTCACATCTCAGATGTTCATCATCACTTACCCCATAGGCTGTTCAGCGGCTTTGGCACAAGAGAGACAGAAGGAGACAGTGAAGAAAGGAGAGGGGGAAAAGGAGACACAGAGAGAGAGAGAGAGAGAGAGAGAGAGAGAGAGAGAGAGAGAGAGAGAGAGAGATAAAGAGAGAGACATCTAGGGAGGAAGAGGGGAAAACAGAGAGGGGGAAGAGGACAAGGGAGGGACGAAAGGTACGAATGGCAAGCGGAGCAGACAAAGGGCAGCCAAAGGGATACGCAAAGTACAAAAATAAGCACTGACCGAGAAAAACAAAACGAGGTGAAGAGTGAGCAGAGAGGTAGAGGTAGAGAAACAGACAGATAGACTGACAGAGGGATGAGGTGAAGGGGAGAGTGTGTGTGTGTGTGTAAGTGAATGTGTGTGTGTATCTGTGTGTGTGTGTGTGTGTGTGTGCTTAAGTGTATGTGAGTTTAAGTTTAAGTGTGTGTGTGTGTGTGTGTGTGTGTGTGTGTAAAGGGGATTTTGGGGTGGGGGGGTCAGAGAGGGTTTGGGTGGATCCCCAGTCTAGTGCAGTGGGTCCAGCCAGGAGGCTCCTGAGGGGATGGGCAGAGCTGGGCTGAGTGGGCTGTAGATCACTTTAAAAGCCCTCACAGAGAGAGGGAGAGAGAGAGAGAGAGAGAGAGAGAGAGAGGGAGAGAGAGAGAGAATGAGGGGGAAAGGAAGAGAGAGAGTGAGAGAGAGAAATAAAGCTTTTTTGAATTTGAATTTGAATTTGAGAGAGAGAGAGAGAGAGAGAGAGAGAGAGAGAGAGAGAATGAGGGGGAAAGGAAGAGACAGAGAGAATGAGAGTGAGAGAGAGAGAGAAGTAAAGGAGAATGAGGTGGAAAAAATGGGAGAGAGAGAGAGAGAGAGGGAGGGAGGGAGGGAGACTGAGGGTGGTTTCAGTGGGTGGAGAGAAAAAAAAACTGTAAAGTGAAGACTGATCCAGAAAGAAACAGATAGACAGCAGGGAGAGAGAAGGGAGGAGAGACACAGCAGTAGATAAACACTGAGAAGGAGAGAGAGAGAGAGAGAGAGAGAGAGAGAGAGAGAAAGAGAGTGAGAGAGAAAGAAAGAGTGAGAGAGAAAGAGAGAGAGAGAGAGAGAGAGAGAGCCCAGGAGGTCTTGGCATTAGATGACCTCTCCTCCAGTCAAAGAGGTTATCTGGTGCACCGGCAGTAAACTTGAGGCCTACTGTCTGTCAGACCAGGGGCTAGATTAATCACGGGGCCCAGGGGCTGTCAGAGCTGTCAGGGGCCGAGCTGTCGATTGACACCCCTACACCAGTAAGTCTGCCTGGGCCCCTGGGTCCCCCGCAGCCTAGCCACTCTACTCTACTCTGTTTTACTGACTCATAGATGACAGCTCGAAGATAGCCGATTTCATTCTCTGAATTCATGTGTCTGTGTGTGTGTGTGTGTGTGTGTGTATGTGTGTGTGTGTGTGTGTGTGTGTGTGTGTGTGTGTGTGTGTGTGTGTGTGTGTGTATGCGAGAGAGAGAGAGAGAGAGAGAAATAGTTTATGTGTGTGAGCATGATTGTCTATGACCATTAAAAAGTGGCTGGTAGATAATTGTGCGTTCTTGCTGGACATGCCCTGTGTGTGTGTGTGTGTATGTGTGTGTGTCCATGTGTGTGTGTGTGTGTGTGTGTGTGTGTCCATTTGTGTGTGTGTGTATTCATCCTCCTTTACCTTTTATGACCTGAGACATCAGTCAGGGCGGAGGAGGAATGTTTGGGTTGTGTTGTGGAATCCTCTGGAAGGTTGGGTTGGCAGCGATGCTATTTAACATACTGCTGCCTCTGCACCCTTATCTGATGGGTCCTTAACATCTGCTGTTTTTCTTTTTCTTCCTCCCCCCTTTTTTCCTTTCATTCTTTCTTTCTTTCTCTCTTCGCTCATGTTTTTTCTGTTCCTGTTTCCATCCCTTTGTTTGCCTCTTTCACTCCTCTCCCTATTCCTCCTTTTCCCATTCCCTTATTCTCTCTCTCTCTCTCTCTCTCTCTCTCTCTCTCTCTCTCTCTCTCTCTCTCTCTCTCTCTCTCTCTCTCTCTCTCAGACATCAATGACTGTGAGAGCAACCCGTGCCGTAATGGGGGCACGTGCATAGATAAAGTCAAGGACTACCAGTGCATATGCGCGTATGGCTGGGAAGGACAAAACTGCGAGACCAGTAAGTTCCCTTTCAGTCCGTCTTTTACACACACACACACACACACACACACACACACACACACACACACACACACACACACACACACACACACACACACACACACACACACACACACACACACACACACACACACACACACACACACACACACACACACACACAATGACGTATACTTTCACCAAAACACACTTACACGCTCGCAAATCAAACCCCCATAAACCAGTGGAGGCACAAAAAGCAGGGAATGTAGTGGAAAAAGTCTCCAACATGGTTTGAGTTTTCATAAGCAGGTACATTAACCTTATATGTAGACTCCATGATTTACACATGGAAATACACACGACTCATGGTTTGCACATGGACATACACATGATTTTCACATGATTCCGTGGGATTATTGATACTAAAATTGAGGTCAAATTAAACGAAGGGGTCCGTTTGTATTTGTATTCTAATTTATTTGGTCACCTCTCTGACGTGCCTGTCGTACTCTCGCCTCTCGCCAGACATCGACGACTGCAGCACCAACCCCTGCAGGGACCGCGGCACTTGCCGCGACCTCGTCAACGACTTCCTGTGCGAATGCCACAGCGGCTGGAAGGGGAAGACCTGTCACTCACGTAAGCTCGGCCCCGCCCCCCTCCCATGCATCACCCACAGACCAGACAGATCAGATGCTCAAAGCGGGATTTACATGAGAAACATGAGCTTTAAAAACACTCTTTACTAAATTGCATGACTTTGCTTTTAGTCCATCATTTAAAGTATGGGGCCCATGGTCATTGACTAAATAGTGTACAATGTAATGAAATTGTTGATGTTGACCTAGAGACACACACATAGTATGTCATAGAGGATATTTCAGCCATTCATATTTAGTATTTTCGTGACAATTCTTTTTTTTTTTTTTTTTCCGCCTCACCAGGTGAGAGCCAGTGTGACGAAGCCACGTGCAACAATGGTGGAACATGCTACGACGAGGGAGACACCTTTAAGTGCACCTGTCCTCCAGGCTGGGAAGGAACCACCTGCAATATCGGTGAGGAACCACAATGGAGTTCATTAAAGATCAATAATACTCAGGCAGTACTTATAAGAACTATAGGAACCAGAACTATTCACACCTGTGGTATTACACATACAGTACTACATCGGTGAGGAACCTTAATGGAGTTCATTAAAGATCAATGCTCAGACAGTATACTCAGATCAGAACTATAGGAACCAGAACTATGTACACCTGTGGTGTTACTCAAGCAGTGCGTGTTGAACCTGAACACATTGAAGCACTGCAGAACGTGTCTAGACAAAGTGCAATGGTCAGAATCGTAATTCACTTCGACTGTCCGTGTGTGTGCGTATGTGT
>NC_084994.1:32377427-32382427 GCF_963854185.1 Sardina pilchardus | reverse complement strand
ACACGATTGACTGCTCACACTGCAAGACCTCAGATAAAAAAAAAAAAATCTGCCGTGCCAAAAATCCAGTCAGACATTGTGAGCCTGCTCAAGCTACACAACAAATCTGATAGGAATTTGGCCCGAGTGAAACTTTTGTCGAATCGAATCCGTTTGATTCGGGGATAAAGTTTGTGTCACAATCACACAGTGTCTGTTCAGCTTTACACTCCTGGCATGTTTAGAATGTAGAGGAACATTACTGGGAAATAAAATGTTACGTTGTTCTAAAATTCTTAGCATTCTTTTAATAGTATTACTAGAATGTTCCAAATGTACAGTTCCTGCTGAAGTTTTCAGCATTTGGAACTGATATGGGCCTGGTAAGGCATTGACATATCCATTCCAGCTACTATCTGGAAAGGGACATTTTCTTAGCTTCTGCCTGAGTCACTAATGGTCCCAAATGAAGTTAGCATGCAGCTATTTTGGGGCTGCCGCCATCTTGAGGCCCCCATTGGATTAGCCTGTGCATGACAAACTTGGTCTTTGTCAGTGGCGGTGATGCTGAATTTATCTGTAATTTATCTAATTTGAGGTCATTCGTCAGCTGTCTTGTACTGTCTGTTGTGGATAGACTGAGGTCATTTAAGGTCATATGGTCTCCTTAGACTCTGGCCACTGGACTTTAAACTTGGACTTTACATAATGAGGCAAGCAGTACCAATCTCTCCATCTTCCTCACCAGACATTAACGAGTGCCAGTCTTCACCCTGTGCGTTTGGAGCCACCTGTGTGGACGAGATCAATGGCTATCGCTGTCTGTGCCCACCTGGCAGAACGGGTCCCAAGTGTCAAGAAGGTAGTGGAGCAACACAAATCAACACAACACAACACAACACAACACAACACAACACAACACAACACACAACATAGCTACAACACAACAACTAAGAGGACGTGTTTTGGGGAGGAACCTCTCCTTAGTACCCTATCACTATGTCTGTGCCCACCTAGCAGAACGGGGCCCAAGTGTCAAGAAGGTAGTGGAGCACTACGACACAACACAACAACACAACAACACAACATACAACATAGCTACATGAGGAAGTGTTTTTGGGGAGGAACCTCTCCTAGAGTACCCTATCGCTATGAGCTGCGAACCGTTGCCCACTGCCAAGAACGAGATCCACGTAGCCATTGTACATACACTCTTCAAAAGTGTATAGAACTCAAGGTATCTTCACTGTTAAAGGTAAACTATGCAAGTTTTTTTAAGCTTAATTTGCCTTAACTAATGAGCTTTGGAGTCATTGGAATGGTTATTTGACTTATTTCGGGAGTGTATAACTGTTAAGTTTGCTTGTGGCTTCAGGTGGGCAGGGAGAGCTTGTTTCAACAACAACGACAAACAGTGATGATTAGTGTCTTGTGGTTGACGTGGTACTGTACAGCGATCCTTTTAACAACGATTCTCTGCTGTTTCAGTGACGGGTCGGCCGTGCATCACCAGCACACGAGTGGCAGCTGACGCCACCAAGTGGATGGAGGACTGCAACACCTGCCAGTGCCACAACGGCAAGATCACCTGCACCAAGGTAGCCCTATGACACCAAACACTATTGCCCCTTTCAATAGAAAAACACCAACAAAATGGCAACTTTATTTAACCTTCCTAATACTGCATTGTCCAGTAGTCTACTGTAGCTGATGACCACAGAAGATGTGTTACTAGTTTTATTGACAATATGTAGGCTAGTTGGGGCCTGACTAATAGGCCAGCTTTTTGTAAATACCAATCCTAAGGCTATGCTGCTCTGTCTCTACAGCTCTCAACACTATTTCTCTGACAGAACACAATGTTGTGTGTTTGCTAATTGCTAGTTGGGTTTCTATTTTGTTAGCTCTGGCTACTGTCAAACTTTAGCTACATTGCTGTACTCCTCCCCCTCCTCCTTGTGTCTCCTCCACATGTACAGTACTACAGCTCTTGACATTATTCATCTGTCTACATAATTTTGTGTGTTTACTAGTGACTTGCTAGTTGGGTAATTCTTGTCTCCTCGTTCAACACTTCTATCTTGTTAGCCCTAGCTACTGTCAGACTTTAGCTACATCGCTAACTCCTCGCCCTCCTCCGTGTGTCTCCTCCAGATGTACTGCGGGCCCAGAGCCTGCCGCGTCCACGCCAAAGGGCGGTCGGAGTGCCCGGTCGGACAGACCTGCGAGCCCGTGAAGGCCGAGCGCTGTTTCGTGAAGCCGTGCGCCAGCCAGGGCGAGTGCTGGTCGTCGTCCCACCGGGGCCAGCTGCGCGCAAAGTGCCAGCCGGAGGGCAACTGTGCCAACGTGACCTTCACCTTCAACAAGGACACCATGCCCAAGGTGAGTTACAAGGTCACAAGTCATGCAGACTTCAACATCCATTCCATCCAATGCTGCTGGTAAAAATCTTCAGTTTACTGTCTGTAGGCTACTGCCTGAAATTTGAGCCCCTTTGTAGGATTAAAAATCACACTTAAAGAGGACATAGAATAGATGAATTGAGTATTGCACTATGTTCTCTGATGTTAAAATAGTATATATTCAACTTTGATTAAAAAAAATTAAACTCAATTGCAATTTTACAAGACTAATTAAAACCATATATTTAGGCTGGGTATTGAAATGGTCCGTTTGACTAAATGGCGCCCTCTTTGGCAACCCCAATTGAACTTCAATGGCTTTGCGATGTTTGACATCACAAGCAGGCTCTTTTCTAATTTGCCATTTTTTAGTGTCTATTTCTTAGTTCAAGATTTTCATAATGAAGGAGGGCACAACCATGCCTCATGTTCATGATAGCTCTTAGCTCTTAGCTCTTAGCTCTTAGCTAGTTCAACTCTCCTTGTTGTCCAATGCTGCTTGTAAAACGTGCTGCCCGCTGTCAAATAGTGAGGAAAGAAATGACACTTAGTCTGACCAAAATCCTTTTCTTTACCATGAAACAATCGCAGTCACTGTGTTCCTCGCTAAAATTACACATTTGTGATTTAACAACAAACCATTGAAAGTCAAATAGAATGCCTGCTATTATTGAAACTCCTTGAGATGCAAGATGCACCTCAAGATGCAAGACAGGGCAAGTTTGATTATATAGTGCAAGTCACACACAGAGGCAACTCAATGTGCTTCACATAAATAAGAACAAATATAAGAATGGTAACTAATGCTAATAAATAAAATCATAAAAGGACCAGGACATGTTTCCTCCTTGTGTAATATAATGGCCTTTTCCTTTCTGTCATTTGAGTCTGAAAATTGCAACATGGAGTTTAGGTTTTTCACAGTCTACTTCACGGTGCATTAGTCTCTCTCCCCTCCCTAGCTGCCGTCTGCTTTCTCTGTGTTGTTTGCGGATGAGCTCGGAGAGAGAGAGAGAGAGATAGGGGACGGATCGCAAATCTCCGATCGCTATTTCGCTTTTATTGCCCCTCACTGAGGAAATTCCTCTCCACCGTTCATTACAGGCGGGTCAGCAAATACGACAGGCAACACTTGAGGCCTAGTTAGCTCGGCTTGCGGCAGGGGACAGTCCGTGGCAGGAGATTTAAGCGGCGAAGCTGGCTACGTGTCTTGGCGCAAAAGCAGCGGGCTGTTGCGACTAGTAGCTGCCATTGGGGTTCGCTTGTGTTTTTTGGTTGGTTTTTCTGTCATTTTTTTTTTTTTGAGGAAAGACTTCTTTTTTGTTTAAATGACTGTGCACTGTTTCCCTGATGTTGCTGATTGTGGTTGAGGTTCACCTCTGCATTCTTCTGTGTGTGTGTGTGTGTGTGTGTCTTAGGGCGTGACGGTTGAGCACATCTGCAACGAACTGAGGAGTTTGTACGTGGTGAGGAACCTCTCGTCGGAGTACCCAATCGCTATGAGCTGCGAACCGTCGCCCACTGCCAACAACGAGATCCACGTGGCCATTGTACGTACACACTTTTTTGGTTGTCCCAGACCAGGCACTGAAAAATGATAGAGATAAACAAACAAAGCATTTTTGAGTGTTTTGTAGAACGTTTTAAAGTTCCCAAAGGCCTCTAAGCATTGTTAAGTTTGCTTGTGGTCCTCTCGAGGCAACACACAAGGATTCTTCCATCTGGTTTACTCTTAAGTCGTCTGGCAGCTGTCTTGTAACACCAGGGAGATGGCTCCATAAAGCAGACTTATCTGTGTTAGCCAGGCAACTGCACTAAGTAAAACTCGAAACAGCATTATTTAACTTAATTCCTATTCCACATTGTGTTGGTGTCTGTTTGTGTGTGTGTGTGTTTACATGTGACAGTTATTGGTTCGAAACTCTGGAATTTAGCTGTGTGGAACAACTCCATGTGTAACACTGACTTTAATCTTTGTGTGCTTTAATTGCGTTTAAAAAAATTGTTTGTCGTTATTTTCAGTCGACAGAAGACCCGAGGAGCAGCCATGGCCCGATCAAGGAGATCACGGACAAGATAATTGACCTGGTGAGCAAGCGGAACGGCAACAGCACCATCATCACGGCCATCGCAGAGGTCCGTGTACAACGGCGACAGGCCCACAGCCCCACCGGTAAGATGACTACATGCTCCGACTGTTTCTGTTGAGATGAACTTGTGTGTTCTCACTAAAGTAATGGACTGGGGGGGGGGGGGGGGGGGTATTCTGAGTACGTGGTTTAGTGACAAACTTGGGTAAGTTCATTCAGAGTAAGTGGTAAACCTCCTACAACAAGAGCCCGATGGAAATGTTTTGTTAGGAGAGTAGAGCCTTGCAGCTCTTATATTAGGAGGTTTACCACTTCCTCTGAGTTAATTTACCCAGGTTTGTCACTAAACCACGTACTTGGAATACTCCCCGTGGTCCCACGTGGATGTACCTGCCATAACGACATCATGTGGTCTTGGTGCTGATGAGGTTGGAATGTTTTAGTAGTTCTGAGTAGGTTCCTTTTGCTTATTGTTCTAAGGATGCTCTTTGTTACTATAGTGATGGCCTGCATGCAACAACAGACACAT